>NC_050594.1:213618-256118 GCF_013368585.1 Megalops cyprinoides | reverse complement strand
GGTTAAAAACAGCTGATTTTTGTTCAGCCTGCATCAGTACTCTCTCTGCCTTCATACAGAAGCCAATGCCATTTGCATCCCTCTCCCTTTCCTCAGTCACGTGACTGAATACCCTGGGGAACGTGGGGGATATAAAGACAGAGGCCTTTAATATTACATTCCCTCATGCTGGGAGAGCGCACGTGGGGCTGCCGGGTGGGGCTGTTAGGCTGGGGGAGAGCACGGGTGGGGCTGCCGGGTGGGGCTGTTAGGCTGGGGGAGAGCACGGGTGGGGCTGCCGGGTGGGGCTGTTAGGCGGGGGGAGAGCACGGGTGGGGCTGCCGGGTGGGGCTGTTAGGCGGGGGGAGAGCACGGGTGGGGCTGCCGGGTGGGGCCGTTAGGCTGCGGCTGCTGGGACGGCTGTGTTAGCTGGGGGAGAGCGCACGTGCGGCTGCCGGGTGGGGCCGTTAGGCTGCGGCTGCCGGGACGGCTGTGTTAGCATATCCAGCAGGGTGCAGAGGGCCCAGCCAGGCTCACGTCAGCAGCATGGGCTACGTTTGGAGGCCTTTTGCTCACACAAATCAGTAAAGAAGTTATGATTTATTTAAACCATTTAACAGACTGTTAAAAATGTGAAATAAAGTTTCAATATTAAAAAAGTGAATTTAAACAGTTACATTGAACAAGGGCAATTTAGTGTTATTGCAGTCAGAGCAAGCCATTACAAATACCATCCAGACTTGATGTTGTTGTTCCAAAATACAGGGATACCCTGACACCATGTGGGCATGAGCTGTAACTCCAAGACTAGTGGTTGATTTACTAACAGAAGTAATTATTATTGTTTTATAACCAAGAAAAACACTACTACCTCACAACTAGTACCTGCTGGTTCAGGCACAGTTATGCTTGTGCCCCATCAGATTTATGCACCTACTTATTATATGCATATGAAATTAAACCAAAACACCTAAAGTTTCAATATAAATGCTGACAAAACATAAGCCATGCAAGGTGAATCTCTCTCACACACATACTGATCTGATGAGAGATTGTTTTTATGAAAAGGCAAGTGTGGAAACCAAAGGAGAATTCTCCTGGATTTAAAAATAAAACAGTCACATTAAATGCTAGTCAGTGGTGTTCACCTCACTTCTGTCTCCATGTGACTCTCTCCGTTTACATCCAGAGAGAGAAAGAGGCCATCCAATCAGACTGCTGCACAGGAATTGACCACCAGTCAGAGTCAAATATGCCAGTGACTGTATGACTGACTCTGGATCAGAGCTGGATTTAGGGGGAAAGGGTGGGTTATAAGATCCTGCATCTATCCAAAACTACACTCTAAAACCAGACCCAATAGTGGACTTCTTCACTGGAGATTTTCAGCACAAGCCACTGTACTTTACTATCTAAGTATAAATAAGTGTTTCCGTTAACCAAAGTCCTGCTTTGGTAGGTTCGGGCAGGCAAATGTTGTTCTGTATCAACATGAACAGCTTTTCCATATTTATGCTGGAAACCATATTGTATTAGCGAGGAAGCTACAAACCCAATCTGCTGTACTTACAAATCCAAACCTTTTTTCCCCACTGAATGTCAAAAGAGTTCATTCCACAAAACTGATAAAATACAATATACAACAACACAGACTACTGTAAATACGTTTTTAACTAATTTTGGCATCAATGACACAAATAAACTGGACAAGAGGTAGTTAATGTGCTTCAACCTGCCACCATGTGGAAGAAATCAGAGTCACATAAATTTCCCAGGCTCTCATCCCACCACCCATCAAGGGTCTGTTTGGGTGCTGCTTCATCTGTGCATACTGCATCTCACTGCTCCATCCTCACACTGCACCTCACTGCATCTCACTGCTCCATCCTCACACTGCATCTCACTGCAGCTCACTGCTCCATCCTCACACTGCAGCTCACTGCTCCATCCTCACACTGCACCTCACTGCACCATCCTCACACTGCATCTCACTGCAGCTCACTGCTCCATCCTCACACTGCAGCTCACTGCTCCATCCTCACAAAGCATCTCACTGCACCTCACTGCTCTGGGAGTTAAGGGTTAGCCTGCTTGGCCTGTCGCGTTCAGGTTTCCTCATAAAGCAGGGCATTGTGGGTGTATCCCTTAGGCGTGCTGGGTGGCTGGCTGTAACAGGGCCTTCACTGCAGGCTGGAGCAGCAGCACACAGCTGCAGATTCCAGCCACACCCCCTCCAGTTCTGCATCCCTCCCTAACAGAGCTCACAATGCGTACATCAGTGTCTTCTCAGTGTCAGAAAGGCGGATTGGTCATTTCTCAATCTCTTCCTTAACTTCCACTTATTGCTGAAAGGTTACCAGGCGCTTTTCCCGCTGACTGCTGGCAAGACATGTAATTCATCTGGATGGCCGCTACCTTGCAGCCCTACGCTGTACTGAGACAGCAGAGTTTTCACTTCACTTCTCATGTCCCCAGTCCCTATCACTGCCCCACATAAAGGAACTCATCTGCAAGGAATCTAATCAGAGTTAATCTAATGTAACTGGAGCTTCCTATTGTTGGAGAAGCTTCACCTCCAGGAAGGCACGGGGACTATGGATGTCTTGAGCATTGTCCTGGCTAATTTACAGAGCAAGATACTCTGTTTGACAGAAAAACAGATATGAAAATGGTAGTGTTTTTGGAATAATACTGATGTTCCTAAGGGAAGAAGGTATTCAACAACTGAGAAGAACATTCTATTAAGCAGAAACAAACCCCAGCAACTCACTCCCAAAGTCCAAGCTTTGTTGTTTGTAACATTAAACCTTATCAATTTTCATTAAAAATAACTTTTCAACTAAATATAATTGTAACTCCTTGCTGGAGCCCTAGAAAAGCACTTAAACTGTAAACTGTAACAGTTGATGAACTGCACAGACTCGCTCAGGTGACTGCATCAGCAAACAGCTACTTTAGAGTCTCCATTAAAGTTTTTGCTCTTAGACACACATGACAAGCTTTGGCAACAATGAATCCCTACAGAGGCATCCCTTTGGCAAAGTAAATATTACAATATTCCCCAACACTAACGCTGATGATTTAACAGATGATTTAACACTGTGAGACAACATTGTGATAAACATCTGCCTGAGTACTACAACCAGGTGGATGTTGCCTTGGTAATATGCTGTGAAAGGATTACCTAAGGTGCAACTGTCACTGCTGTACGCTCTCAGGTACGTCCTAACACACCTACAGTACATCATCCACTGAGCTACCAGCTTTTATCAAGCATAGAGAGAGTTCCTTTTCTCTGTCCACCCATGTGAGGTACCCTTTTTCAGTCAGAGCACAAGGTCTGCTCCAGCCAAATAACATTTCTGTTGTTTGGCCACCATGCTGGATGTGAAATCTGACACCAAATGGAAATTGATATGGCACCTCCAATCCTCGCTCAATTAGGCAGGCCGGCCGAGGCTACAGTGCTATTATGCACTCGATTGCTGTCCAGGTCAGGGGTCATTCAGTGGCTTCCTCAAGGTTTCCTGACAATATGTGCTGTGGTGGAGGAACAGGGCTGTAAGCTGAGGATACTACTGCTGACCTGCACCTGGGCACTGCCTCTGCCTTGCTTTGATTAAACAGGTAAATAGGTACATCACATATATGGTATCTGAACCACATTGGATAAGGAGTCTGCTAGGGAAATAATAACATAATAACATGTGGACACAAAATTTGAGCTGCATCAGGTACCAGGTAACAAAGTAGAACAATTAATTAAACTTAATCAAGTAAAGCTAATTCCAGCATACCACATTAAGAGGTGATACTGAACCTGTCAAAAGATGTGAAAGCAAGATGAGCACTCAATAACCAGCTCAGTCAGATACAATCAGGGGTTAACTTTGTGTTTGTTGTTTGTAACCACACCCTTCTTTACCTAACAAAGACCCACTGGGCAGAAAGCTTACCTGCACCACACCTTAGGACATATTCTGTTCTGCCCTAGCTGTCACATTATTTTCCGGCAGATGCACCCACCTTTGCTCGACACCTGTGCCTGTGAGTGGGCTGGATGTGTGCTTCTGCTGGTGCTCTGACAGCCCCCTCCTTAAGCCACACACATACTGGTGTAATGGTAGTCCTATGGCAGGGCTGTAGAGATACTGTTAATTGCAGTGTTTTCCTATAATTTTGTTTTATTTTATCTGTGCCTCTAGAGCTCACAGCCTGTCTGGATACTGACTTTAGCAATAGCAGTAAAGTATCTGGCTCAAGGCCAGAGTAGTTCCATCAGACATCTGAACCTGCAACATACTGTTCACAAGGCTATTTCTCCACCTCCTACTCCTGATGCCTACCTCCCTACCCACTACTCTCAGTGTCTGCCTCTTATAAAAACACAACACAAGCCATTTGAAATCAGATGTTTTGAAGTGCTGAAGCCCACACCCTTCCCCCTGCCTGGATCTCTGCCAGAGCTCACTGCAGCTAACGGGAAACACAGCCAGAGAGAAACATGATGACATCAGCCCACATCTGATGGGATTAGCAGGGCGGCCTGAAGCAGATGCAGGCGGAGCCCTGAACCACCCCCACCCCCCGCCCCCCCCCCCCCCCCGCCCCCTGCACTGCGGACAGCCTGCAGCAGCCGGGCCATCCATGCAGCTCAAACGGGTGACATAACCCACTGACACGGTTTACCTTTCCTGTGTCTCTGATTTCATTTAAAGAGGTGAGCATATGATATTCTTCCTCTGCATCATGCTGTTTTGCTTATAAAACTCTGTCTCAAGCTCACCTATAACACCACTGTCTGCACTTTACAGGATTTGGAGTTCTTGCATTCCTCAGGTAGGATCTGACCCCCAACAGCATAGTTCCGAAATAGAGCTGGGTGCATTTGCAAACACAGGCCCAGTGAGCTGCCAGGGGTTCTGCTGGGGCCCACTAAACATGGGACAGGGCTGGGGATAGGGCAGCACCACAGGCAGGGGGAGGGGAGCTATTTATATCCAATTGTCTGTTCCACTGTCAACCTGGCAACCTTCACTCCCCCCCCCCCAGCTGCTGACTCTCAGAGGTCAATCCCCCCCCCCCCACACACACACGCACAAACACACACACACTTCCTGACACCACTGTAACACAGCATCGTATGTTGCCTGCTCCAGTGCGTGTGATGAACGGCCAACTTGCTGCCTCACAACTCAAAGAAGGTGTATTCATCTCACACAACTAAGTCCCAAAACTGTGAGCAATAAGGAGAGGAGGTTCAGTAACGCTCATCCAGTGGGGCAGTTAGAGAGTGAGCTGGAGTTCAGCACCAGCAGGCTCCCCACACCCCCCCCAGACTCACCCATCGGGGGTCCCTCGCAGTCAGACATAGTCGCAGGAAGAGAAAGAGACAGACAGGCTTCTCCGGCAGAGGAAGCTGGGCGTCGGGCAGAGTGCTCTCTCCGGCGTGACGCTTCGCTTGTAAACAAACGTCTAGCGAGCCCCCGAGCGTTGTCACGGCTGCAGCTCCGCACTCTGCGCTGAGCTGGGCTTCGGGACGCTAAGAATGCACCAGGAGGCAGGCGGCCAGGCTGCTATTGGAGGCTAAATTTGTTTGCTCCCCTCCCCTCCTGCCCTCCACCTCTTGCCTGGATCAGTATGTCTCTTCCCACTGCTGGTCCATTAATAATGAAGGACTCACTCACTCCAGCTGCTAGCGAGGAATCCGATCCCCTTGGCATTAGGACCCTGAGAGCATCGCTGCGGGCCAGCGGCCGACTCCACCTTGAGCAGAAGACAGCTGTGACCCCAGCGGTGCAGAAGCAGGATGCACCTCTGCCGCACCCCCCGCCGCACCCCCCGCCACACCTCTGCCACACCCCCCACCACACCTCTGTCGCACCCCCTGCCGCACCCCCCACAACACCTCTGCCGCACCCCCTGCCGCACCCCCCGCCAGCACCTCTGCCACACCCCCCACCACACCTCTGCCGCACCCCCCGCCACACCTCTGCCACACCCCCCACCACACCTCTGTCGCACCCCCTGCCGCACCCCCCACAACACCTCTGCCGCACCCCCGCCACACCTCTGCTGCACCCCCCGCCACACCTCTGCCACACCCCCCACCACACCTCTGCTGCACCCCCTGCCGCACCCCCCACACCTCTGTCGCACCCCCTGCCGCACCCCCCACCACACCTCTGCCGCACCCCCCGCCACACCTCTGCCACACCCCCCACCACACCTCTGCCGCACCCCCTGCCGCACCCCCCACAACACCTCTGCCGCACCCCCGCCACACCTCTGCCGCACCCCCCGCCGCACCCCCGCCACACCTCTGCCACACCCCCCACCACACCTCTGTCGCACCCCCTGCCGCACCCCCACCACACCTCTGCCGCACCCCCCGCCGCACCTCTGCCGCACCCCCCACCACACCTCTGCCGCACCCCGCGCCGCACCTCTGCCGCACCCCCCGCCGCACCTCTGCCGCACCCCCAAGCTCAGCTCTGCAATGCAAACACTATAAATGATCCTGACACTGCAGCTTGTGCAGAGAACTGCCTCACATTAGAAATGATTCACTGTCAGTTTCATGAACATTCCTATACATGCATACAACAGCATTCATTTTAAGTAGGTAATGCATTTTGACGTACAAATGTAACAAAACATTCCTTTCACTTTTCAGTTCATATTTCAACACGTTTCTCTTTTATTAACAGGTCTTGTAACAGGTGTGTTCACGGTGCGGCAGAAGCAGCTCTGTGTCAGCAGTTACCTTCCCATCACCTGTATAACATTTCACACCCACCTGCTGGCTGCACACTCTCTCAGCCTGAGCAAAACATTCACCCAACAGACGACTTCTTACACTGAAAGAGTACAGTTGCAACACACACAAGGCATACAATACATGCAACTTTAAGTCCTTTCAGGCAATGGCAATTAATGTGAATTGTTAATAACACCAAAAGAAAAGTTTTTGTAATTCATCATTTTATGAAAATGTATCATTAGCGGGGCGGTGACGAATACTAATTAGTGCCAATGTATCTAGTTATCATTAATTACATGGTATGGCTTACTATATCAACTCAAGAATAGATGCCCAATTAAGCAGCTACTGAGCTAAAAGGGGTAAGATTGTCTAAAGGTACTTAGTGAGCTAAATTCATATCTCCTCATGTTTGACACAGACAGCTACGCCCCTTCCTGGAAAAGGATGTCTGCCACATGTAAAGCATAATCACAATAATAATAATAATATTCTTATATGTTTTTCAGCTGCCACTCTCACTCCCACATTAGAGGATAGGTTGCTGGTGTATTGCATTGTAAGGAAGTCTGTGGCACATAATTAAAAACCACAGGTCTATTGACAGTATGACTTGTATTAACTTCTGTTTTAATAATTGCACTTTTATTTGTAAATGAACTTAAACTGTGATGATGAATTGTATTTATTTAGCTTGCTTCCTTTTGGAATATCTCAGAACACTTTCCAGAGCAGAGGAGTGTCTGAGCTCAGTCTCTCCCAGTGCGTAACGCCCACCCGGGTGATGCACAGCCATAATTCTGCACCATGGGGCAACACAACCCTGTGGAGGAGGAGGCTTGTTATTCAGTTATTTCAGATTGCCAGGCTGGGAATTTGGCCAGGATATGAGGAGCTTCCTCTTTTCCTTTCTGAGTGCTATAGGATGGGTACAGACCTCAGACCTGACAGCATCCTCCTCAACAATGGGTGTCATGTCACTGAAGCCAGAATCCACAGTCTCCTGTTCTCCCAAGCACTGGCCAGACCAGTGACATTTTACACATTTGGAAGAGGAGGGTTCATGGCTGCTTTTCTAAACGGTGGCAGAACAGTTTTTTCCTCTGGAGTTGAAATGGTCGGGAAAGAGCGTCATCTGCGGTGAATACACTCAGCAGTCCAGCACATATTCCGCAACAGACCTCAGAGAGACTGTAACGCTGATATACTATAATTCGTTACCTACGGCAGTATGCTCGAATGAAACATTCCGTTGTTTGCAGAGGTACAGTTATACGCAGCCTTATGTCGAAACCTTTTTTCCGCAGAACCCAAACCGCCCTTGGAATACGTTTCATTCTTTTCGACAGGCAGTGGAATGTTATCTGGATGACAGGAATTCTCGTCTGTCTTAAAATTCGTGAGAGTTTAAGCTTCATTTTCGGCCGCTTATCATGTGACTTCGATGTTTCTGCTAATTACCGTATATGGGAACAGAAGCGCTCGAAGCGCCAGGGAAGCGCAGCCGCGGTGCAGGGAGCGTAAAATACCGCTCAGAGCACAGAATGCAGCGCAAAACAGGCCTTCAACAGCATTTCCCCGAAATGACCACACCAGTCTAGTAATGTAACCATTTCCAGCTCGTCGGTATTTGGGGCTGGGGCGTCAACAGTGAATTTTCAAAAATGTGTAAAGACTGCCCTCTACAGCCACGTCTGCAATAACTGCGCTCATGCTTATGTCCATTCCGTGCAATTACGAGTTACAAATGTGAGGACAGCGCGCACATGACGTCGCGTCTCTCTCCTGTATCACCGACACTTCGTTGAATGGTGGTGGAGTCAGTCCGCATGAACTTTTGTTTAAAATATTGGAGTAAATATAACAATCCATTCGGTAAACGTCTTCACAGGCGCAAACATTCTGCTGGAAATATTGGGTTGTTTGTGTCATTATGTCACACGTAGTATGTTATTTCTAATTATTGCCATTCCTGTCCTCTAATATAAAAAGTGAAGTGTAACCCAGTTTGTTTGAAATTTCACAAAACAGCCAAGATATCTTCTTTCCACTTCGAAACATTACGTGTAACAGAAACCGTGATCACCTCATGTAAATCTCGCGAGACTTCATCTGCACGCAGTGGGGTCTGGCACCCTGGTTTCCCATCTGATATATTTGTCACTAGAGCCTTATACAGTAGTAATAATAATAATAATAATAATAATAATAAACTTTAAACTTGTAATGGTGTATACAATGCTAAGCCATTAAAATAATTATTGACAGATTATATATATATATATATATATACTATATTAGTATACTATATTATAGTTATTTCCAGCGTTTTATTGGCACCGCACAGAGAATGGTTTAGCATAGGGTAGCTAGCTGGCACTCGGCTCTCAGGGTGATCACATTTTTGCACGAGGATTCACGGTCATCTTCAATGTTACAATTTTTTAACAAATAGGAAAATTTATCTTTGCTTATTATAGGCTGTATTTATGTTAATATGCATTTTCTGACATATTTTAATTTTTGGAAGAAAAAAAAGTTTGGCTTCAAATAATTTGGTGGACCCCCTGCAGTAACTCTGAGGACCCCGTAGGGGTCGCAGACCCCCTGTTGAAGATATCTGCCACAATTAATGTAAAATAACATAGAAAATAAAAATAATAACAAAAAGATAAATAAAGGTGAAATTAGAATATATAGTTGCATAATAAAAGAAAATAAATTAAAATAAAGTTAAAAGATAGAATACATAGAATGCATAAAGTCAATTAAAATACAACATTTTAAAAGAAGTACAGTATTGCATAAAAAGAATTTCAGTCCTGTATCAGGGAAGTCAGGCTAAAGTGAAGAGATAGGTTTTTATCTTTCTTTTATAAATATTTAGCGAGCTGGCTTCCCTGATATCTATAGGTAGTGTGTTCCATAGCTTTGGGGCATAATTGATAAAGGCTGCATCCCTGATTTTCTTTCGGCTGTTGCTGATACTTTCAATAAACCAGCAGCAGATGATTGCAGTGTTCTTGATGGCAAATAGTTGACAAGGGAGTTAGCAGTGTAGCTTGGTCCTAGCCCATTAAGGGCTTTGTATATGAGGAGGAGGACCTTGAAATCAATCCTAAATGTTACAGGAAGCCCGCGCAGAGCACCTAGAGCTGGACTTATGTGCTCCATCCTCTGGGTTCTGGTTAACAGCCGAGCTGCAGAGTTTTGAATGAGCTAAAGTCTCTCAGTGGTTTTTTATACAGTGCCATCGTAAATCTGTGAAACATGTTTGCAAAGGAAGAAAATAAGTAAATGAACATGTTTGGGGCAACTGTATAAATTCAATGTGTATGATGAAAAGAATACATTTGGGGCACTATACTAACAAATGACACAAACTGTGTTGCAGTGTTTTTTGGCCATGTGTTTGTGGTTATAAAGCAAACCTGTACATAGTTATGCAGGACCCAAATATCAGGGTTATTATGGGTTTGAACATTTTGTTCCATTTGCGTTGGTTTTCTGAGTTCAACATTAGTGCCGTTATGGAAGTGGTTTCAAAAAGTGATCCAACAAGCTGGTATTGTTATAAATATGCGAGTAGGAGGAAGGTGTGAAATACCACTGCAGTGTTATAAAGGGCACACTGGCCCTCTAAATAAAAATTACAACAGTTAAACTAACAAACGCAGGAATTTCCATGATGTGATACTCTCCGTGTAGTTCAGATTTGTTTTCATTGGTCTGTTTTTGGGTGTGCTAACAGCCCAGAATATTACGGGACAAGGATGGGTATAAAAATACAAAATCAGCCTGAGGTGAGTCAACAGAAATAACAACAATAACAACAATTTAGCTCCACATTTTGCCTCTTATGATAAACAACTCAATGAGCAAATGAAATATTAGAGACTTTGCAGTATCTCAATGTTTGCTGACTCCAAATGTTCTGAAGTCACACAATCTGAAGGTAAAACTCTCCCACCAAATTCAGAAGTAACTCATGCACTATAGTGATGTAATTCCCATTTTGCTGAGCAGTGGTAACTCTAATACAGCAGGAGGCCATTCAGTTAGCATTAGCTCTGCAGCCCAGGGCTCTCAGCTCCAAAGAGACCCTGCTGATCTTTGTGTTTGTGTCACTCCCTGAGCCTCAGGGTGCAAGGGAACCTCCCTCAACCTCATATCTGGCTTTTCAGTGAGTTCCACTCTAAATGGGCACATTCCTGCATGCAGAATATCAGAATACAGCCCTGAAACTGCTTGCATCAAAATCTAAGGTCAGTGGCTCTGTCAGTCTTACTCCTAGCAGAGCTGAGACAGCATTCATTTTCACACTACACCTATAGCATACAAGAGGAGATGTATAGAGAGGCAGTGTGCACGATCAGAGGAGATGTATAGAGAGGCAGTGTGCATGATCAGAGGAGATGTATAGAGAGGCAGTGTGCATGATCAGAGGAGATGTATAGAGAGGCAGTGTGCATGATCAGAGGAGATGTATAGAGAGGCAGTGTGCATGATCAGAGGAGATGTATAGAGAGGCAGTGTGCATGATCAGAGGAGATGTATAGAGAGGCAGTGTGCATGATCAGAGGAGATGTATAGTAAGGGTCAGTGTGCATGATCAGAGGAGATGTATAGAGAGGCAGTGTGCATGATCAGAGGAGATGTATAGTAAGGGTCAGTGTGCATGATCAGAGGAGATGTATAGTAAGGGTCAGTGTGCATGATCAGAGGAGATGTATAGTAAGGGTCAGTGTGCATGATCAGAGGAGATGTATAGAGAGGCAGTGTGCATGATCAGAGGAGATGTATAGAGAGGCAGTGTGCATGATCAGAGGAGATGTATAGTAAGGGTCAGTGTGCATGATCAGAGGAGATGTATAGAGAGGCAGTGTGCATGATCAGAGGAGATGTATAGAGAGGCAGTGTGCATGATCAGAGGAGATGTATAGTGAGGGTCAGTATGCATGACCAGAGGAGATGTATAGAGAGGCAGTGTGCATGATCAGAGGAGATGTATAGAGAGGCAGTGTGCATGATCAGAGGAGATGTATAGTAAGGGTCAGTGTGCATGATCAGAGGAGATGTATAGAGAGGCAGTGTGCACGATCAGAGGAGATGTATAGAGAGGCAGTGTGCATGACCAGAGGAGATGTATAGTAAGGGTCAGTGTGCATGATCAGAGGAGATGTATAGAGAGGCAGTGTGCACGATCAGAGGAGATGTATAGAGAGGCAGTGTGCATGATCAGAGGAGATGTATAGAGAGGCAGTGTGCACGATCAGAGGAGATGTATAGTGATGGGCACTATGCATTAAGTAAAATTTGCCACTGATGATGCTAAGTAGAGCAAGCTTTCATTCTGAATGACTTCAGTCTCTGTGGTGCAGCAGGGGAGAGAGGGCTGAATTTGGCATTCTGGGGGGGTTCGAGGTGGTTGGCCAGAATGGACGGGAGGCTTCAAACCCGTTTCCTCCAGTTGCTGAGGCCCTGACAGGCAGCAGGGCTTGATTCTGCTCTTCATTAGTGTTTCGGGTTCCCTCGGCCCCCCCACCCCCCCATCCCCTGCAGTGAGGTACAGCGTAAAATATCTCTCCCCAAGGACCTGCCAGTCAGACTCACGTTACGTTGGATTCCTTCCCCCTGCACCTCTGCAGTACAGCTGCGGGACACCCTGCAGCACGCGGAGAAGGACTCGCCCCGCCTCCGTCTGCACACACGCAGAGAAGGACTCGCCCCGCCTCCGTCTGCGCACACGCAGAGAAGGACTCACCCCGCCTCCGTCTGCGCAGGGAACACACAGAGAAGGACTCGCCCCGCCTCCGTCTGCGCAGGGAACACGTGGAGAAGGACTCGCCCCGCCTCCGTCTGCGCACACGTGGAGAAGGACTCGCCCCGCCTCCGTCTGCGCACACGCAGAGAAGGACTCGCCCCGCCTCCGTCTGCGCAGGGAACACACAGAGAAGGACTCGCCCCGCCTCCGTCTGCGCAGGGAACACGCAGAGAAGGACTCTCCCCGCCTCCGTCTGCGCAGGGAACACACAGAGAAGGACTCTCCCCGCCTCCGTCTGCGCACACGCAGAGAAGGACTCTCCCCGCCTCCGTCTGCGCAGGGAACACACAGAGAAGGACTCGCCCCGCCTCCGTCTGCGCAGGGAACACGCAGAGAAGGACTCGCCCCGCCTCCGTCTGCGCACACGCAGAGAAGGACTCGCCCCGCCTCCGTCTGCGCAGGGAACACACAGAGAAGGACTCGCCCCGCCTCCGTCTGCGCACACGCAGAGAAGGACTCTCCCCGCCTCCGTCTGCGCAGGGAACACGTGGAGAAGGACTCGCCCCGCCTCCGTCTGCGCAGGGAACACGTGGAGAAGGACTCGCCCCGCCTCCGTCTGCGCAGGGAACACGTGGAGAAGGACTCGCCCTGCCTCCGTCGGCGCAGGGAACAAGGGAAGAACCTGCACACTCAGGAAACCTAACCAACGCTCTTTTTTAAATAATGTGTGCACACGTGTGTGTTTGTGTGTGTGTGCGTGCGCGAGCGTGTGTGTGTGGGGAAGGGGGAAGGATCACACAGCAGCTGAAACGTTGCAGCCTGCAACGCGTCTGGAGCCCAGCTGAGCCCCAGCGCTGACAGGCATGGGCGGAGTCAGACACAGAAATCTATTCACCTGGACTCATGTGCACACACACATACACACACACACACGCATGCGCACACACTCACACATACACATACATCTTCCGCAGAGAGCCCTTCACTCCCAAAATGCCAGGCTTCTCATCATTCCAAGATTGGGCAAAACTACTGTAGGCAGTAGAGCCTTTTCCTATCAAGCCCCTCTCCTGTGGAACAGCTTACCCTCTGAGATTCGGGGAACAGACTCTCTCTCCACCTTTAAGTCTAGGCTCAATACATATCTATACAGTAAATCCTTCAGCTGAGGGACATGGCCTGGTGCTGGTGTGGATCATAGAGTCTCTGGTGGACTGAGTGGTCATTGCTTTCATGGACCCTGTGCCGTGATCTGGTGTTGACTGTCTTAGGGTCGCCCTCATGACTATGCCGGTCCCTTGCCTCCCGTCCCCTAGGTATGCTGCCATAATGTTAGCCTGCCGGGGTTTTTTCCTTGTTGCACACCTTTTTCTCTGCCCCTCCTCTCCTGCCTCTCTGTTCTACATCCCTGCCATTCTTATCATCCACTAACCACTGTTTTCTGTTTGCTTCCTATCCCTGCTCCGGGCTCCTGTCCGGAGCTGTAGCCCAAGCGTCTCATCCCGTTTTCCAGTCCTGCTACCTCGCTGCCCTGCCTATCAAAGCCAACTGCGTTCCAAGAACCGGACATCCAAGGAGACATTCTTATAATCACTCTGCTGTTAACTACTATTGTCTGCCAATTGTAAATGTCTTAAAGTACATTGCATAACTTGTCTCTAACTCTATCTGCCCAGTGCTGGCCAGAAGCAGATGGGCCCCCCCTCTGAGCCCGGTTCTGCTCAAGGTTTCTTCCTGATAGGGAGTTTTTCCTTGCCACTGTTGCCTTAGGCTTGCTCTCAGGGGGTCTCAGGCCTGGGAACAATGTAAAGCTGCTTTGTGACAACTTGTGTTGTAAAAAGCGCTATACAAATAAAAAGGAATTGAATTGAATTGAATACACACACACTCACTCTCACTCTCGCATGCGCATGCACACACACACACACACACACACACACACCATTCATGGGCCCCTTTTCATAAAGGATGGAAGGAAATTTTGATGAGCTCGTGAAAAGACAGGGAAAGAAAAATAGAGCTAGTGGAGTGAACTTTTCCCCCTGTCAATATTGCTTTCACTGTCAGCCTCTCTTAAGGACTCCTGACAGGACAGGAGAGGGCCTCACTCAGGCTTGGCCTCTCTCCCATAACCCCATGCACAGCCTTACAGTCAGTCCACAGAGGAGCCTCAGTTTACCTCCTTTTGCACGGTGTGGAGGTACTGACTGAGCATGCTGACTGACTGAGGTGCTGTGCTGTGAGGAACAGCTGCTGTAGGCTGGTGCGATTTGGGCCTGATGCACAGCCCACACAGCTGGGAGTTGTAGTTTCTGCTGCCACTTCAGGACTGGACAAAGCTTTCCAAGCCGTGCTGTCCTGGTGCCTGTGACTGGATCAAACAGACGGTCATGCTCTCACCAATGCTCAATAACTCTGCTTCCAGTTCTGCCCGGTGGGGTTTTCGTGGATGGTTTGAGACTTTGCTCTTCCATGTCCCTCACAAAGCCTCTTGAAATCAGCTGCTTCTGATTATTGAATGGTTATATTGACAGCTTGTGAAAAATGACAGTGATTTTTACTGACTATGATTCTGTAAAAATGTTCCGTCTCATAGATGTGCAGCTCAGGTGCTCTCACTTTAACACCTGACACACTACACAATATAAAATGCTCAGCCAATTCCAGTGTGTACAGAATCAACACAAAGTCAAACCAGCTACTAAGAGCTGAATGACAGCTAAAATAATGATGTATGTGTGTGGTGTACTAACTTTACCTTTTGTTACGCTAAGAACAGTAAACACTTATCCTTATTAAAATGTCAGTGAGCCAGGCTGAGTTCAGCAGCATTGGAGATGAGCCTTCATCACAGCCATTTGTTGTTTGATGGATGAAGAAGAGCCTGCATCCACAGGCCTGCATCCACAGGCATGCATCCACAGGCCTGCATCCACAGGCATGCATCCACAGGCATGCATCCACAGGCATCCACACCACTGTGTGCGGCTGTCCATGGCAAAGTGCTCCTCCACCACCTCACCGCTCTCACAGCAAATCCAAGCCCATAAAACAGGCGATGGCTGTGGATCTGCAATCAGATCCTGATGTCCTTCCTCAGCCTCCGAAAGCTCTGTCCTGGGCCCCACAGCCTGGACACCACAGCCTGGGCCCTACAGCCTGGACACCACAGCCTGGACACCACAGCCTGGACACCACAGCCTGGACACCACAGCCTGGACCCCGCAGCCTGGACCCCGCAGCCTGGACACCACAGCCTGGACCCCGCAGCCTGGGTTCAGCCTTCGGTGGCAGAGCGCAGGGCTGTGCTGTGGTAGAGAAAAGTGTATCAGCCTGGGTTTCCTGATCTCCTCACTCCTCACTAGCCTTTGGCGTTTGTCCTGCATGACCGAAGAGATTGTTGCAATCTGAAAAGCCTCATGTACAGCTGGCAATTCCAAAAGTGAGTGCATACTGAACTTACAAACCACCATCCTCTTAAAATAGCAGATACAACAGGCTGATGAACAATCGCAACAGAAAGTCTATTTTGCAGGTTTTACTAATAACAGTGTAGGCAACAGTAAGGGGATGCCTCTGTCTACCAGCATGAACCTCCTCAGGGGAGAGAAGACATGCTGCTCCTGCTCCCTCCTGGAGCAGCTCGTCTGCAGGCAGGTTATGATTAAGATGGAGGAGGTTAGCAGCCATGATTCAGAGCGACTGACTCAGCCAAATTGCACCCTTTGATGTCAGCTCACAGTGGGGTGATCCCTGCTCACTGCCTGGGGCAAATGAAAAAGGCCTCATCCAAAAGAAAAAAAACAGCCTTTATGAAATGCTGCTAAATGATGCAACATGAATCCAGTGTTCACATCTTTCATCTCTTCTTCCAGTGCCGCAAACATCTACCATCTGAAAGGCTCTTTCTGTGGAAAAGGTTCTCAGCAGAAACACCCCCCAGCTACGACCAGGATCGGGGTTTCTCCCACTAAACTGGGGAGGTGCCCACAAAGTGTTAATAAAGCTCTTATCATGAGCCAGAAGACAAACGCCTCCCTTTAATCCCTTTGAGTCGGGTTTGCGGTCTCAACTTCAAAGAGTGGCTGATATTATGACGGCTTGCTTTAGTGTGCAGAGTTTGCCTGCTGAAGCAGCCGTTCAGCCCCACGCTCCCAGCCCTGCAGCCGCCGGCGCTGAGCTGTCACACTGAGGCCAGAGGGCATCAGGGTTTGGTCTGACAGCATGATGTTTGTTTGTACAGTGTTTCAAAGCACAGGGTCACACAGGGCTGCCTATAAGCACCGCTGCTACTAAAGGGCTTTGGAGGGGGCGGGGGGGGGGGGTGCTGGGGTCTCTGGGGTGGGGCTGGCTGCAGCAGAAACAGGGTGTGAGTGACTGATCACCCCAGGAGGCACAGCAGCAGGCTGGGCAGCCCTCTCTCGCAGGGCCTCTTCCCTCCCCAGGCCTGTCCTGAGCCGGCGGGCCCCCACCGCCACACAGGCCTTTGATCTGCAGGCTCTGTTTGCAGAGGAGCTTGGGGGAAGACGCACTCTTCCTCTCTCTCTTTACCCTCAGCCCTTCCCCAAATGATCCTTTCCACACAGAGTTATGATGCAAACCAACATAATACTTTGGAAGTGCTACTTTTGCTGAAGTGAGCCCCCTCTCCCCCAGCCCAGACTGCTGGCCGATTTCCACAGCACAGTCAAAGCTTTAAAGATGATTTTCTTTTGCAAGTTATTTAGGAGGAGGGAGTGAATTATTATTTATGGACTGTTTGCTTAAGAAAAATCACTGAAAGGTAACTGTGAAAGGAATTCTGTGGACTAGTACAGTCTGAACTTTATTGACCTCTCACATAACAATGCGCTTAGGCTAAAGGGTGTGAGGGGGAGGGGGGAGGGAGGTGGTCTTCAGCTCCTCTGGCTCCCCTGGCTCCCTTCCAGAATGGCTTGTATTTACACTGACTCTACACTGTAAGATGCATAAGCTGCTAACAGGCTGCTGGGAAGGGTTAGGGTTAGACAGTTTCATGACTCATTAAGCCAGTAGCACTTGGATTGGATTCATATTCTTTAAATTCCTGTATGGTGTTTCCTGGCACTGTGTTAATGATCTGGAGCTACGTGCCCTAATTAACTCCTAATGGTGCCAAAGTTTACAGCCCCACAATCAGTCCGTAATGGTTTTATTATCTTTCAGGCAATTGGCTAATTAGTAACTTGTGGCCAAATGCAGCACTTCACAAGTTTCCAGGTAAATGGCAGCAGTAAAGCCATTAAACCCTCAGCTTGGCATGTTAGAATGCAATTATTATAAAGTAAAAAAAAAAACCGTAACAAATCTATATAATACTGCAATCTCAGTTCTGCAAGTAATACAGTAGTTGATACCAACACAACGTGCTCTATTCTTTGTCTAAAAATCTTTCCAAATCATTTCCAGCAAATAGTTATCTCTAGCTCCTTCTCTAAGTCAGGATTTTAGGGTAAAAATAGGAATTTCAAGCTTGCCATTCTAAGAATGGAAGACCAGCTCTATAAAGAGGCTGTATTCAGTGTGATCTGAATCATAAATACTGCTGACCAAGACCGCTATTCTCGGGACCCCTGGTGTGTCTCAGTTAAACCAATTTCTCCAAATGAAATCACAGTTAATTGAATAAGCAGAGGGCCTGGGTGGAATCTTAACAAGTGTGGATGCAGTAGTAGTTTTCTATGGTGTGTGAGTGTGTGTGTGTGTCATTCTTTATCCAGGTCACCCTCTCTCTGTGAAAGTTTTTTACTGCCTGCATCAGCTTGGTTATGAGAGCCATGACTGTTTCCACACTAGAACCACCCAACTCGCCTAATTCTGGGACTAATCATGGAGTTAGTCAGTTGAGGTAACTGGTACTGTTGACTATAATGGAAAGTGATTGTAACTTTTACATGTTTCTTAACCCACACAAAATCATCTGCCAGTGTGGGAGGTGCCAAAGTGTTCCCTGTCTGGGTAAATTTAGCAGTTTATGAAGCAGAAATGCTTTATGCCAGTCAGTTTCTCTCTAATCCATTTCCAATACTGAAAACAAACAGGCCAATTTTATTTATCCATGTTAGTGTGATGTAATTACATTATATTTACAGCCCCCACTTACAGCTGCTCAATGGCCTGGAGTTATGAGTACAGCATGATGTCATTCTGCACCACAAGCTGCTGTGCTGCAGAAAAGAGCGTTCGAGCATGTGGCGTGAGACAGGAAGTCTCCTGAAGCACACGGCCTCTCTGTCCTCCTTCAGCTGTCGGGGAGGCTTCACAGCACTGAGTAACGGCTGTAGACATATGAGCTTCACAGATCCCAACACAAAAGGTAGAGCTTTCATATTTTCTGCCAACAGAGAGAGCAGACCCTGCTCACAGCACCTCCCCCTGGGCCCCAGGTCCCAGAGAGCAGAGAGGCAGGAGATTTATATGAGTGGTGTGCGTGGGGGGTGGGAGACCTGTCCCAGCCGCAGTGTGATGCATTTGGGGGTTGCCTTCAAAGGGAAACTGGATCTCCTGCCGTGTGAGCGCACACAGAGCTCCCCGACGCCCCGTTAATCTCGCCCCTGTCTGTGCAAGAGGCACAGGCCCAGCACACAAAATGGGCGTACCAGGCCCAGCACAAGCCAGCTCTCCCTTTACACTGCACACTGCTGACACACCTCTGCCAGCTCTCCGTTTACACTGCACACTGCTGACACACTTCTGCCAGCTCTCTCTTTACACTGCACACTGCTGACACACCTCTGCCAGCTCTCCCTTTACACTGCACACTGCTGACACACCTCTGCCAGCTCTCCCTTTACACTGCACACTGCTGACACACCTCTGCCAGCTCTCTCTTTACACTGCACACTGCTTTTATACTTCACTTCCTGATGGTAATTTTTCCATGAGGGTGTGGAGAGACTGCAAACACTCGGCCAGGTTAGAATCAGGGCTCTGAAATTCACAGATGCGGCCCTGTGTATCTGCCTCCTCGATCCATCAGGCCAAAGTGCAGCATCTCCCCAGAGGAGCCCCCTGCCTGTTAGCCCAGGCTGCCGCAGAGGGGGAAGCCGGACGTCTGGCCCCCAGGGCCCCACTGCACCGGCCAAAACACCGTCCCAGAGCACCAATGCCCCTCACACGTCTGCAACCAGCGGCTTGTTTTCAGAACATATTATTTCCAGATGGCAGTCATGAATAAAAACCATGGAAACAACTTGTGTGAAACTGGAAACTAAAGAAACAAAGAGGAGGGAAGGTGTGTGGAGATGGGGGTGGGGGGGCTGGGAATAACGATCCCTGAAAACACGTAATTCTCCCCACCTGTCAAACGCAGCCGACTGAACAGTGGAGCACTGTATGTCAGAGAGGGTGTAAATGGAATCATTATCTCTGAACACTTTCAGTCAGACCCAGCCTCATCCACAGAGCACTGACCTGAGCCCAGCCATAATTCAAGCTAAACAGAGCCACGGAAATGGCAGAAAAGGACAAGCCTTTGGAGAGAAGGCAGACGGGCATAGCTCTACCACTCCCCTGCTCACAGCTGCCTCTCATTCACAGCATGCTTGCATTTAACTCAGAGCCATAAATGTGGCCTAGGTTAGCTTTATCACCACAGCAGTTAATAAATGCAAATGGAGACCCCTTTGTGTGCTTCATCACATACCTATTAGCAAAAGAAACGCGCTTGGATGTGTAAAAAGCAGTGTGCAGAGCCAGGCTCAGGCCAGTACACGCACCTCCAACAGGACCATGGAGCGCACAGCCCTGCATGCTGAGCACACAGCAGGGAGAAGGCAGAGCCACACCATTAACATGTCAGCGCAAGAGCCAAGACAAACCGCTCAGAGGCCAGACATTTCCACCGCGTGAAATTAAAGGGAATGAGTTACTAGAGAGGTAGTTCTAATAGTTCTAATGTTTTTTTATTCTGGCCTGTGAACGATACTCAGTTGGCCATTACACAGCAGCACGGCTGTTCTCAGAACCTGTCCATTATGAGCACAGCAGCAGATCACATCCCCGAGCTGATGGACAGGAAGTCCTGGCCACACCGGACTGACCGACAGTGCAGAAATGGAGGCCGAACTGCAGGCACTCTGACTCACCACTGCACCTCCCCATCACCGCTGCTGAATGGGACCTCCTTCAGGCAGATGGCTTCCCCATTCGTGTGCTAACAGGAGATTTACTTTGTTTCAATTGATCCCTGACATTATGCAAGCATTCCTCTCTCCATGAGAAAGAGCTTGCATTTAAGGTGGATTTACATGTCATCATTAAGCCATAATGACCCTACAGGTGATAATTTGCATGCGTTCCTGGCTTTTGTATACACTTCATGTGTTGCAGTGTGCTCGGGTGTCTCCCCATTGTGGGCACAAAAAATGCTGGGCTGAGAGTGGGTAGAAAGGCCTGCAAACACTCACACCCCATCAGCTTTCCAATGAACAAAACAGAGAGAAATAATTAGCATAGAAGACCGGCTTCTTTCAGGCCCATACGAGAACAGAGCCAGCATATACAGCTGTAGATTAACAAACAACATACAATTCAGGGTGCAAAGTTTATTGCATATGACAACAAACACCCCTCTCTCTCTCTTTCTTATTGTTCATATATAAATATATGTGCGTTGTATTCAATTGGCAAACCATTGCAAAATTCTCCAAAAGGAAAAATTCAAAACAATAAAATACCACGGGTTGCATGAAAGAGTTTATTATACAAAACATGTTAAGAATGCTATTCATACAGGAAAGTACTTGTGCTCTTAATAACATAAATAGAATCTCTTTCTTTGAAAGAATTAATATATCACAGACGTTAGCACCCACAGGGTGAGATTTCACACCACATGCAAATCTGCATGCATTTACTGCACATTTAACAAGCAGTTTTAACTTCTTGTTTTTGAAATAAAATATAAAAGGAATGAGGCTTTTGTATGTCTGAGTCGACCGCTGTGGTTTCTGTACTTTTCTGCTTGTTAAGATGCAGCCCTGGAAGCACATTCTGAGACCCAACATGGAGCCACAGGATTTCAGATGTGATTAACATCAAAGTATCTTGGTATAAGAGCTTGTTTTCTCTTTGTCCCCCCCTCAGGTCCAGCCCTAACTCTGCTCTCCACTGGACAAGCCCCCCCCCCCAATGCACAGCACAGGAGGAGGAGAGAGGAGGGCTATTATGGGTTTTTTGTATAATTGTACCCCAAGGGAAATCCCTTTAAACTGTTCTTGGCAGCACGCAGGATTGGCAATTACATCAAACAGGAATGGAGCAAAATCCTTAGAAATATATCATATTCATTTACTTCAGACATTCCAGGCCCCCCTGCCTCCAAATGACTCTTTTCTCTTCCTCTACTTACGGTGCTGCTCCTCAAAGCCGTGTCTTTTTCAGGTACACCACGGAATTCACATCTGGCACCAGGTCGCTGAAGGCGCTCCTGAAAGAGGCCAGCAGCCTCCCTGCAAATGTGGGTGGGGGAGGGTGGAGGTAAACATGTTAAACACACTGGAATACCTGCTCAGCAAACAGAATTACAAGATGTACCAACAGACAAAGCCTTCCTATTTATCATGTCCATGACTCACTCAGTAGCTTTCACGGAATTTAGATCATTTGCTGTTAGCACAGGAATTATCACTGTGGTCCACACAAAGGAAAATCTGCTACCATATTCAGATGTTCCTCACATCTTACATTCGGCTTTCCTTTTGCAAACACAGGTGGCACTTTTAAGAGTTCATAAGCACAAATCATTTCAGAAATGTGTTTTTGAAGACAGCAGTCCAGATTTCTGATACAGTCCTGACAGAGAGGTTTACTTCTCCCAGCTGTGAGAGAAGGGAGACACATGAATATGACACACTGAATATGGTGCTGCCCTGCATCTCGGCTCATCAGCGTGTAATTACTGCCGTAATTCAGTGGATCAGATCTCAGCTCCCAAACTCCGCAGCAGCGGCACCTGAACGCGCTGGCTCACATGCTCACCTGTCCAGGTGACCTGGGCGCCGAGGGTGAAGCTGGTGCACTGCAGGTGTGAGCTGCAGATGTGGGCTGCTTCACCAGCACTGTGCACTGAGAGCACACAGGCCTGCTGGCTGTAGGAGGCCCAGCAGCGGTAGTCCACACCCCCTGAAGTCCTCACACCTCTCACAGCCGCGTAATCTGGAACATGGGAGGGGGCAGTTTTCAGAGACGTCCCCCATGCCCAAACCTTTCTGCTACACATCAGAGAGAGCCCTCTGCCTGGAACAGACGATACCTCACTCACATCAGAGACTGGCACACACTGCCATGCACTCACCCCACAACGAGGGCAGGAGGTGAATGAAGGGTCAACCAAACAAGAAACAAGGGCTGTGTAACAGGCGAACAGCTGTCCAGTGCAGAGGGAGCAAGAGATGTCCTCTACACAAATCAATATGGCTTTTAATTTCATCTTAGGGATTCACCCCATCATTACACTATATTTATTTAAGATAGCAAACATTACATTAAGATAGTAAGCCCACACCTCGTACATACCCCTGAAACTTGCACAGAGACGTTGGGTCAGGTAGGGTGGGAACTCTCGTAAGCAGGCAGGCAAAAATGCAGCTCCATGCCCAGACTCATTTCACCTCAGTTTGCACATCTACTGAACAGCCGTGTGGCAGTTATGTTTTATTCTGCCTGATGCAGCCAGCTGCTGGGCAACAGTGCAAGAGCAGGGGGAGATCGGGGAGATTGGGGAGTTTGGGGGGGTTGGGGGTGGTTCTGCTCAGACACGGATCGAGCCACAGTTTGGGCATTGCCGCCAGGCATCTCCAACCCGCCCTGACAGCAGCTGAAGTGTGAAAATATCATGTGACGACCGCAGCGATGCAGCCAGACTTTTCTGCCTCTGATGTTTCTTGGGGGGTGGGGGAATGCTGCTCACCCCATTCACAGAGGAGAGGCTCCAAACACATTTTAAAAAAGCATCCATTTCACAAGCCTACCTGTGATTACGGACGGCAGGAGGTTCTCCAGGTAAAGCCCAGACTTGTAGAGATGCAGGATCTCCTCGAAGGCCTGCATGGTGTCACTTACACCACTCTTCAGCTCCACTGGAAAACAATGGGGAAACAGAAACAGTGAGAGCACATAAACCCCATAATGACACGTAATTAATGCCAATTTAGAAGAAGCACGCAGGGCTGATGCCGATTTGCAGCGGTGTGTCTCCCAGCTAAACAGAGCCTTTCCCTCAGACTCTGACAGGTCAGACACAGTGCTGCTACCTACCTGTTGAGTTCATGATCTGATCAATCAGATGCCTCAGTGTGGGTGGGGCCTGGTGGGGCAGCAGGTATGTGAAGAAATACCTATAAAACAAGCATTTGGTCAGACAGCGTCCATCAGGTACCTATCAGAGATCAACCCGTCAATACATGCATGATGTAGCAACCGGTAATGCTAAACCAATGCAAGCAGAGGCTGGAGCAAAACAAAAGTCTGGAGGCGAAAGCACTGACTCAGGGCTGCCAGACCATAATGCTCATGGCATGTTTCAGCCCTGATTACTGCTCAAAGGCAGGTGCGGCCACAGGAGCTACCTGTAGGCGTTGTACAGGTTCCTCCTCTCGTTCAGGCCCTGGCAGACTCCCCGGGCGGAGCAGGGGATGGTGAAATTTTGGAGGGGGAAGCGCAGCTCGCAGTCGGCCTCGGTCCGGCAGGCTGGCTCCTCGGTGCTGGCATCATCCAGGTCCGTCAGCTTCAGCTCCCCCGACACCAGCACAAACTGCCGGGGCTGAAAGTCCAGCAGCGCCACCGAGCCCAGCGGGGACCGCGAGAGGTAGTGCAGCAGCCTCACCAGACCCAGACACACCTGCCATAGAACCCGCGTCAGACTCACGCCGCTGACCCAGCAGAGCGAAACCCCTCTACTCCCTTTACCCGGTCCTGCTGGCATTCCATGCACAGGCAAACACAAGGAAGACCTGCAGCCTCTCAGAGCCGCAGGCTCAGTTTCTCATCTAACGTTTTGTATCATGATGCCAACTGCTTACATTTTCTGCTCATGGACACACATTAAGGCATCCACAGATTCACAGCATGGAACCTGCTGTCATGCCTAGAATCTGAATGGGAAATCATCATTTCAATCATATTTAGATGCTGATTTAGCCACAATTTGATGTTCAGATGAGGAGAGAAATTTGGGGGAAAAAAAAAACTTGTGGACACGTATGAGGTACAAATCAATTTCTAGCATGTCAGAAACCTTCACCAGATTCACATTCAGTGTCAGGTTTCATGAGTGAAGCTAAATCAAAAGCACAGATCTCAACCAGTTCAAAACTGTTTAGCACCAAAAGCCTTTGCTCACAGCAGAAAGGTGGAAACAGTGCCAACACATCGACACAAGTGTAAGATGGTGAGTGGAAAATTTACTGCACTACTGGATGTTACTGCCCTTAGTGCAGTGCGGCATGTTACCCCCAACTGCAACAATTCTGCATTAGCCAACACATACAGAGCCATGTACACTCACTGTACACTCACTATACACTCAGCCATGTACACTCACTATACACTCACTGTACACTCACTGTACACTCACTGTACACTCACTGTACACTCACTGTACACTCAGCCATGTACACTCACTGTACACTCAGCCATGTACACTCACTATACACTCACTATACACTCACTATACACTCACTGTACACTCACTATACACTCACTATACACTCACTATACACTCACTGTACACTCACTGTACACTCACTGTACACTCACTGTACACTCAGCTGTGATTTTCAAAAATCAAACTGCTGTAGGCATAGGAGTATGCCTCATCATTACACCACACAATGCCTCACCATTACACACACAATGCCTCATCATTACACACACAATGCCTCATCATTACACACACAATGCCTCATCATTACACCACACAATGCCTCACCATTACACCACACAATGCCTCACCATTACACCACACAACGCCTCATCATTACACCACACAACGCCTCACCATTACACCACACAGAACCTGGCTGTTACGGCCAGACTCCTACCAAAGGTGACTACAGGCAGTCACAGGGCAGTTGGCAGGACAAATACTCCGCACATAATAATATAACAACCCGGCTACTCACTCTTCCGAGTTTGGTCCAGCCGGGCAGAAGACGCAGTGGCGAGTGCTTCGCAGTGGAACGGGTTGAACAGTATTTATACAGATTGGAGAACAGATAGTAGGAGAGATAGCAGTGCACTGGAGTTTTAGAAAGAGTGGTTTGAGAGAGGGAAGAAAGTAATGTGGAGTAAAGAAAAGTATGGAGATCTGGAGATCGGTGCGCAAAAGAATGAAATAAAACGGTGGGGACCGGCCAGTCTGCAATAGACCGTCGGACCGGCTCCACCGTCCTATCCAAAACAACCAAAACAAAACTAGAAAATAAACCCGACAAAAAATGCACCACCGTCTCACGAACTTTACACATAAAGCGGCTCTTAAACACAAAGTGAGACAACAACTAAATTCGCACAATATAGTACGCTGGTACTCACTCAAATTCCGTCCGACTGTGCTTGCCGCCATAGACATTTAAATTACCCAAGGTGCACAAGTTCGTGCACCCGTGACCCTGACGTCATGTGACCCCTAACCCTTACTTCCGTGCACCCTTTTCCTGACGTCATGTGGCATACCCGTAACACTGGCCATTACACCACACAGTGCCTGGCCATTACGACACACAATGCCTTTGTTACAAAGGGAGTGAGCTGATACTGACTCTGTGCTCCAGGCAGAGGGGATAGATCCTGTGAGCTGATACTGACTCTGTGCTCCAGGCAGAGGGGATAGATCCTGTGAGCTGATACTGACTCTGTGCTCCAGGCAGAGGGGATGGTACTGACTCTGTGATTCTGTGCTGGAGGCAGAGGGAATGGACATGAGAGACATCTGTCTCTCAGAGTTTCATTCTGAGCAGCAGGAATAGAGATGGGTCCTAATGGGGCGGGATGAGTTCACTCTCTCCAGCCCCCCCCCCCCCCCCCCACCCCTTTCTAAATCTATCACACCCCCAGGTGTGTCTGTTGGGAGGGGGTGGGGGAGGGGTTCTGATTACCATCCCTGTTGTCTTACCCGAAAGCGCTCCTCCCAGGGGCTCTGGAGGAGCTGGATCATCTGCAGCGGGGAGCCCTGCTCCAGGGCGGCTGTGACCCCGGCAGGCTGCCCCTTCAGCTGGCACAGTCCCTGGAGCTGAGGAGCAACAGGAGCAGCATCAGTGTGCTGAACCTGCAAACTCCAACACACCAAATACACAAGCAAAACCACGCGTGTCTGTCTGAGAGGGATACGAATGAAGAAAACGGAATGTTTCTGCTGCCAACACCAGCAAAAGGATCCATGGCGCTGTCTTACATCATATAAATGGCTGGATATGCACAAAACCGGCAGACCTCGACATAGCAGACTATGAACAAGAATTATGCATACCATGGCACTACCTCGAATAATAATGGGCTGAGAAAACTGAAAAAATGTGAGTAATCTATTATTTAACGTCATTTCACTTACTATTGGTGCGACTATTAACTACCAGCCACAAATACAAACACAGATCTTTACTGGTTGAAAACTTTAAACAAGTTTTCAAAGAAATCGTACAAATTCTACCAAGCTGGTCTCTGTCAATAAAACGAAATGCAAGACAATGACTGTATGATTAAAACGGATGTGTACGTCAATGCAAACAATTTAAAATAAACATATCGCGCTTTCAATTAAGACCAAATGTTTAATTGTGTTTATCTGCCGAATAGGTGTTAGGTGGTGAATGTTGAACTAAGTTAATCTGATTTGCTGTGGTAAAGAAAGGATTACCTAAACCCCGGGTCTTTGACAGACGCTCTTTGATTCCCTCGCCTGCTAATTTCATAAGGGTAAAGGCGCACGATATTTGGCAAGTTACATTCAATCACGTGAATTACACTACAATTCGCAGAAAGGAGGGCGTTTTTCACCGTTCATTTTTGCACACAAGATTGCAGAGTAGAGAAAGAACATACTACATTTTCAGTATGACGAGAGTAGACTGAATAAATTATTTCTGCGTTTTCCCCTACCTTGATAATATTCGGGTGCCGTAGTATCTGTAACAGAACAATTTCTTTGATTAATTTGTAAGACACGAGCTCGTGACAGCCTTCCACGTCTTTAAAATCCTCCACGCATCTCCGCAGGTCGCTCCCCTGCCGGTTCACGGACTTCAGCGCGACGGGCAACCCCTTCGGCAAAATGCCCCTCGTTACTGCCTTGGTGTATCCTGCACCTAAGAAATCCACATTTTTAACATAACGGAGTTGATCGCACCCAATCGCATCCACATCAGTGAGCATTTCCCCTAAAAGAATGTCATTGTCCGTCGTCTCTTCGCTTTTTGATGAGTGGTGTGTCTCTTTTCCAGGCTGCGTCCCGAGCCTCTTCCCAAACGCCGCGTAAAGGGGCAGAAGCTCCTTGCGCCGCTCGTTGAGCTCCTTGAGTAAAGCGTCTCGCTGAGAGACAGAAAACGAGTCAGGATTTCCACTAAGGTCCCTCTCTTGTACACGCGAATGGAAACTGCCCGTAAAAAGCGTTAATGTAATAAATAAAAAAGCAAAAAGTGCTACTGTGCAAAGGGGTACAATCACTCCGGACATGGCGTTTGGTGCAGTATTCCTCGAGTTCAGCGTTATGGTATAGACAGGCCGGCGGGCTCCCTCCCGATCGTAAACTTAATGTAAAGTACACTGTGAAGGTTTCAGATCGCCACTGGAACGCTAAATGACGCCCAGCAGAGGCGGGTCTTAACGGCGCCGTCCCTCCAGCTCCTCCCACTGACCGACACACGTGAGGGAGAGAATGGCTGTTTTTGCAAATCCAACAATGTATTACAGTTTCCCACCCCGAGAACGTTCTTTAAAACAAATCTGCTCCGCCTTATTATCATATCAATACCCGATTCATGGGACACATGTTTAACTTTTTAATATCTAAGGGAAAAAACATACTGGATGTCGTTACTATTATGAGACCAAATGAGCATATTTCTAATTCCTGAGATTTCTAATGCATGACTGAATGTGCGTAGGAGCCATATTTCTAATGAGAATTGCGCAAAAGCATCTGATGTGAAAGGTATGCAGATTCTGGGAGAATCTGACAGGTTGCGTGGGTATTTACATTTGTGCGTCTTTACTTCTTTTGTTTACCCGCCTGAAAAAGAACAGAACCCGTTTCTGGAGTCCCACCTGCTGAGGACCTGACCGACCAAACAGCAGGGAGACGTCACCAAACTAGCTGAGACTAAAGTTACATTACGTTACGTTACATGCATTTAGCAGATGCTCTTATCCAGAGCGACTCCCAGCACAATAGAACATAAGTGTATCCATTCGATTTAAACGAGCAAAAGTGTCAGACCAGGCTAGCAACACTCCCAGACCAGTGATGTTTGTTCAAAAAGGTATACGGCAGTCCAAAAGGTGTATGACATCATACCAATCTAAACCAGAGACACACCATTTACTGATTTGGTTTGAGCCATCATGAATAATTTCTTATGGTTACCTTCGTGTCGCTAAAATATTACTGCCATTGAAACTGTTATATTACTCTCTATTAGCAAAGAGAATGTGACCAAATGTAGCTGGTGGTTTGAGAACATTTATCATAAATCATCTGCAAGACTCCTAGTTCTCTAAACAACGTTTGAGCATGAGTATTATTGCTAACAGTTTTGGAGCCACCAGTGAGATGTAGAAAAAATAGTATAATCTAAAATCACAACTAGCATCATATTTGTAACACAGGAGCTGTCGGTGATACGAGTAATATTATAACTAGAGGTAACACACACATACGCACACACATGCACAGTCGTACAGACACAGAAACACACTTTCGTGTTTAAATCGATCAGGGCTGGAAAACTGACGTGTAAAAGCTGGTCCAGCAGGTGGCAGCAACGCCCAGACATCACTAAAGCCGGCAGAGTGTATTACCGACAGCATGGTCGCTAGGCGGCCCTTACAGCCTGGCTGTGTCCTCCGGGCAGAAGCTTTGATGTTACATTCCAATCAGTATCTGATTTAGCCGACGATGAGAAATGCAAACATCCCCAGAAGGCTAATAAACTCCACAGCAATGAGCCTGATGTGGAACACAGGGCAGCTCCTGACCCTGCAGAAACACCTGCCTCACTGTCACACAGAGCAGCTCATGGCCCTGCAGAAACACAGAAACACCTGCCTCACAGTCACACAGGGCAGCTCCTGACCCTGCAGAAACACCTGCCTCACTGTCACACAGAGCAGCTCACGACCCTGCAGAAACACCTGCCTCACCGTCACACAGAGCAGCTCATGACCCTGCAGAAACACAGAAACACCTGCCTCACCGTCACACAGAGCAGCTCCTGACCCTGCAGGAACACCTGCCTCACCGTCACACAGAGCAGCTCATGACCCCGCAGAAACACAGAAACACCTGCCTCACCGTCACACAGAGCAGCTCATGACCCCGCAGAAACACAGAAACACCTGCCTCACCGTCACACAGAGCAGCTCACGACCCTGCAGAAACACCTGCCTCACCGTCACACAGAGCAGCTCACGACCCTGCAGAAACACCTGCCTCACTTAGCATGTGTGTCCCTGCCGCTGTATTGCTGGCCCAAACTGTTTCTAACCAGACAGGATTCACACAGCCATCTACTGCTTTAAACGAAAAGTGAGAATTGAGGATTAACACAGATTAGGTTTAACAAAGGTTAGATTTATCAAATTCATATTTTACATTTACATTTATTCATTTGGCAGACGCTTTTATCCAAAGCGACTTACATAGGTTACAGTTCTTTACACTGTTATCCATTTATACAGCTGGATATTTACTGAGGCAACTGTGGGTTAAGTACCTTGCCCAAGGGTACAGCAGCAGTGTCCCAGCGGGGATCGAACCGGCAACCTTTCGGTTACGAGTCCTGCTCCTTAACCACTATGCTACACTGCCGCCCATATACATCCATGTAACCATTTTTAAGTCAAATACACTACAAGCATTCAGATAACGTCCTATCAGGCCATTTTTTCTGTGTGTTTTGATGCTATGGGAAAGGAAAAGGTTTTCTTTTCATTTTTTTGCACTTTCACTAAGCGTGCATTTGTATGGCATTGGCTGTGCACTGATCTCAGAACTGTTTTCACGCAGATGCTTCATCACTTACTCCTACCTATGGCATTGTGCTTGCAGCTCATATCGTTATGCATGATACATCCTACCATGATGGCCTTTCTGGAGAAGAGTGTAAAAACAATAACAAATTAAGGAAATAGCGGTTAGCACAGGGAACACCAGGAACTCCTACGACTGACACCTCAGATGCTCTCTCTCCTGCCCCATGTACCTGGCATGTTGCCTGTGGGCTGTTTTTTTTTTACACTGACACTTTTAATATCTTCCAATCCTCCTGTCATACTAATACCACACATGACCACCTGCAAAATAATCTGCCTTTCTAAATTACAAAGGCTTTCAGAGGTGAAGCATCAACCAGGTGATCTAAAACAGAGAGAGTCAAGTGGAGATGCAGTTAGATTTACATTTACATTTCTTCATTTAGCAGACGCTTTTATCCAAAGCGACTTACATAGGCTACAGTTCTTTACAATGTTATCCATTTATACAGCTGGATATTTTTACTGAGGCAATTGTGGGTTAAGTACCTTGCCCAAGGGTACAGCAGCAGTGTCCCAGTGGGGATCGAACCGGCAACCTTTCGGTTACGAGTCCTGCTCCTTAACCACTATGCTACACTGCCTAGATGCACAGGCAGCAATAAATATAAACTGTATACAGAAACTGAAAGCTACCAGCAGGCCACCTAGCAAAGGCTACAGGGTGCCAAGAGCTGGGGTGACAGAATGTTATAAATGTTGTAAAAATATAAAGGTTGTTGTCTTTTTCTCTTCTCTGGTGCTGGAAGGGCAGGAGTGTGGCTTAGTGGTAAGAAGCAGTGTTTGTAACCGAAACGTTGCTGGTTCAGTTCCTCCTGGGGCATTGCTGTTGTACCCTTGGGCAAGGTACTTAACCTACGAGTTCCTCAGAAAACATCCAGCTGTATAAATGGGTAAAACAGTAACCTATGCGAGTTGCTCTGGATAAGGGTGTCCACTAAATAACAGTTATGTAATAAATGTTTCATACTTATTGTGTGTTTCAAACATTTACTAAACACATATGAAACATTTCATTTGACAGTCTAACATTTGTTAAATGTACACAATATTTACTAAATGTTTCAAATATAGCCTATTAAATCTGTGAGACTAATTTCTTAAAAATGTAAGATAAACAAAGATTCATACATGTAGTCTTTGTTTGAAATATATTTCAAATGTTTCTTAAATGTAACATGCATGTTTTAAAATTAGTGGTTGATAATAACTGATGAGAACATAAATGCGCTTTATGTTACATTTGGCCACGGATTACAAATCAGTTGATAGTCAAAGACCCTATAGCGCTTTCTTTAATTTTAAATTCTAAGAATGATTAGGGCATGCTCTATCCAGCCTTTCCATCTTGAATTAGCATAAATGTGTACAGGCTGATCTCCACAGCCAGTTGAAAATATAAGATACAAACACATTCAGAGAGGAAATCTCCACATTGTGTGGCAGTGTTACATTAGCTGTCCCCAGGACTCATGAGGGCCGATATGCTAAGTGAGAGGAATGCCCACAGGCGTCCCTGCAGTCACTAACGCTCCTGTCCTCGCTTCTGCCCTCCAAGGCAGTTTCAACTAATTCTGAAGAAAATGTTACATTTATCATTCATCACTTTTGGTGAAACCTAAAGTCAGATCACAAGCGAATGCATGAAATACAGAGATATTGTATTCTCAGAGATTTGACCTGCTACTGCATTGAATTTGGTTATAATGATCTCGCTGCCATCTGATAATCTGAGCTAGTTCTTCATCATCAAAGGTCATTAGGCCTACCGTAAACCCACATGCTACTCTTACCAAACGAAGTGTTAATACATAACACATCTTAGGAAACTGCAGCATATTTCCAGTTGTACTACAGTATCAGAATCACTCGATTGTGATGAGTAATCTCTGTTAGGCGACGAGAAGAGGGAAACGCGCGTTGCTAAGGCTGAGTCATGGAACCGAATGATGATGATGGGCTGTCATTTTGTCTCACGCATAATGAATCTCTTGGAGTAACTCGCCGCATCTTCTACAGTTCCCAATGCTGGAGCTGTGTTAAAGATGGCTATTCCTCGCCGAAGGCACCTGATGCACTTCACCAGTTTTATACTGTAGCCGCGGTGCGTTTGATTAAGATCCAGCCTACAGTAAATAAAATGGCTCGAGAAAATGTAGTCTGCGCGGTTGCGAATGAGTTGAAATAAATCTGGTCACGTCGCACCCTCACTGACAGAGAGGTGAGGGCATAAACGAGTGAGATGTCCGGTCTCTGATTCATCCTGTTACGCGGCCACCTGGCGCTTCGGTAATTATTTACCAAAGGCGCTCTGTGAAGGCTGACGTTTCCGTGGAGACCGACTGAAAACGGTCGCATCAAACGCTCACCGGCCAGAATAAAATTCTGCTGAACCCTACAGCCGTTTGCGCTGCTTTAATCAGGCGGAGCGCCTTACATTATCATCAGGACCACTGACAGGGCGACGCGGGTGCGGAGCTGGGGGCGGCTCGTGTAGAGGATGACTATGAATGTTTAATACAGATCATGAACTCCAAATATTTTGATCAAAGTGATGTAAAATCAGTGTAAACTACTGTCAACCTGGCATTCGTTAGAACAGTGTTTCTCAAACCTCTCCTGGAGTACCCCTTGTCCCCAGTCCTCTTTGCTAATTACCAGTTCTTAATATGTACAATAAAATACATTTTCTGTGTAAATTATTGCAACGCATGCACAACAAATAGGCCTATGTTACGTTTAAACTGAATTTGGAACCTAGTAATGCTAAAGGCGAACGTATTCCTGTCGATTTCTAGCAGGGGGATAGCTGCAAGCGCCAGAATGATAATATCACCGTATAACCGCCGTATCCACGAGCGCCACCCTCGCTTCAGCAGCGACCGTTCGGGTCTCGGTCAATTCCGTGCAATAAGCGGCGGCAGCATCGCGTCCGCGTCATCCAATGGCAGAGGCGCCTGTGCCAGGCATCCATTCGCTATCGTAGAATTTAACTGACACACTGGCTCTTCCTTTGCAGAATCGGGCACCAGAGACCTTGAGTTTAAAATCTAAAATACTTTCGCTCGATTTTAAGCGGCTATTCACTAATGTTATTGCATCAATAATTCATTTTTAGTATTAACCAATTTTTACCACGGGGAGCAACTGCTATGGATGCTCGTTCGGTTTCTGAGGAAAACGCTCATGTTATAATAATGGATTCAACAACAGCTGAGCGACCTGCACAGGAAGGCTCTCAAAGGTACGGATTGTTCTTTACATTGAGCCTTACTGCGATTGACAGTGTCTTAATCGAATACGGTGTCTTTGGGCATTTCGTTCCTGTGTCAAATTCAACCATGACTGTGTGCATTTTCCAGTTTTCTTCTATTTTTCCCTCCATGCCTTAAGGTTGCAATGAAATGCTTGCATCTGCATGATCAGTGCAGCGATTCAGTGCCGCGAAGGGCGACTTTAATAGCCGTTTTCAAACGCTTTGTAAATGCGTTATGAAAATGAATTGTCACCGGTTTGTAACACATGCACATACCGGTCCGCGAGGACGAAGCGCGGGGACGTACAGATAATAGTCGTGTTATCTCAAGAACGTAGCTCTTTTCCATTATGGTTAGTTGATTTATTTGTATTTATCATAATAATTGGTGGAATGTGATCCAGTATAATGCTGATAATAATACAAATAATTATATAATATTAAGACTACTTCAAATAATGGATGGTTCACGTAATTTCTCAGTTATTGCTTGCCAAGATGCTTTATATATTCACATATGGTAGCGATAATTCAAAGAGGTTTCTTCGGTGGGGACAAATAGTACTCTATCGTTATTACTACAAGTAAAGAATTTCCTGTTTTTCCAAGTATGCCTGCCACATTGGTGTTATTTGACTAATGGTTTTAGCAGATTGCCTTGTAATGATTACCGATATTGAAATGTGTTTGGGTGAAAATATTTATAATACAGTGTATTATGAGGCTTTTATTAAAAGCAATATGTATCGTATTCATTTAATCTCTTCAGAACATCTACTGCTTCTTCTGTAAATACATTTTGCTTAAGTCAGCTATACGACACAATTTACCCAAAGACTGAAAGAATATAAAAAACTGTCACGACAGGCAAAGATGCAAACAGAACTGACAGGAAACTTTAAAAGGGCTGACATCTGTGCCGGCTCCTCCTGCAGAATGAGACACATCGACCCTCTGCCCAAAACACGGTTTCTGTGTGTAGCGATTGCATACACAGGCCCACCATGGCAATGGATGGATTTTGTTCTGGTTTTCAGAATCAAATGTGAAATGCCTTAGAGATTTCTCTGTCATTGTGGCAAGAAAAAGAAAAACTTTGTCCAGAGAAATAGTGCCATTATTCAGACACACACATACTCCTTTCTTTAAATAAAAAGCACTAGTTTATGGATAAACAGGAAAGTGTGTCTCCTTCCCTTTGATTCAGACACACAACTAAATAACTGACATGCATACATTGTCTGGCAGTGCTAGTCCAGGTATTAAGCATTAAGGATATTCACTCATGAAATATGTGCATTCATCACATGTTTTAAAGTTTTAAAGTGTAAATACAATGCAGACACTATGGGGCAGTGACCTGACATTCACATTTTTTCAGTCCTTCCTGGCAGGGGCCACAGCACAGACAGTTATTTGGGATGGTTTATCTCCAGCTTTTTTCATTTAAAAGGGGAAAAGACTTTCATTTATCCAACCAGAGAAGCAATCAAGCTGTTCATGTAATCATGGACTGGAGTGACTTATGAAGTAAGGCTTTGTTTTTTGCGACAGGGGGAGAAGGTGTGTCTGTGATTCCCTGTAAATAATGACAGCACATAGAGCAGAATGGTACTCACCGCTCAGCACCCTGCAGCCTCCGAGGGCCTGTCTGTGCACCCTCTGTGCCCACGTGCGGGGACACACACAGGGCTGGCACTGCACCACAGCACGCGCGGGCCTTCCAGGCCCTCATGGCTACGCTCGTGGAAAGCATCTTGATGACGACCTCTGGCTGCGACCCCCCACCCCCTCATCCCCACCCTCCATCTGTGAAGTGTGGGAGTGGAAAATGTCCTGCTTTCACAGTGAGGCAGAGATTCCAGGAAAACACACAGTCAGCCCATACACACTATAGCCTCATCAGCTTCACACACCAGCAGTAACAACACAGGGTGGACCCACAGGTAAACCCGCACCTGCCGTAAGCCTGTAAATATTATGAACCGTTTTGAACCTCAGTGCCCTGCTGTGCTGCAGCCTCTCTGCTCAGTGAAAGAGTGGCCAGCAGCTGCTGCTCTCCAGCCTCGATGGTTTGGCCTCTCACATTTACCCCAGAGTGTTACACTGACTCTGGGTCAGTGATTTTTGAGCTTTGCAGCAAAGCGTGCCGTCAGTGCTGCACATGATCATGCTCAGCAGCAACACACTTCCTGCGCTCACAGCAGCGACTCACCGCCCGCACTCACAGCAGCGACTCACTTCCTGCGCTCACAGCAGCGACTCACCGCCCGTGCTCACAGCAGCGACTCACCACCTGCGCTCACAGTAGCGACTCACCGCCCGCGCTCACAGCAGTGACTCACCACCTGCGTTCACAGCAGTGATTCACCGCCCGCACTCACAGCAGCGACTCACCGCCCGTGCTCACAGCAGTGACTCACAGCAGCGACTCACTTCCTGCGCTCACAGCAGCGACTCACCACCTGCGTTCACAGCAGTGACTCACAGCAGCGACTCACTTCCTGTGCTCACAGCAGCGACTCACCGCCCGCACTCACAGCAGTGACTCACAGCAGCGACTCACAGCAGCGACTCACAGCAGCGACTCACCGCCCACGCTCACAGCAGTGACTCACTTCCTGCGCTCACAGCAGCGACTCACCGCCCACGCTCACAGCAGTGACTCACTTCCTGCGCTCACAGCAGCGACTCACAGCAGCGACTCACAGCAGCGACTCACCGCCCGCGCTCACAGCAGCGACTCACCGCCCACGCTCACAGCAGTGACTCACAGCAGTGACTCACCACCTGCGCTCACAGCAGTGACTCACCGCCTGCGCTCACAGCAGTGACTCACCGCCTGCGCTCACAGCAGCGACTCACCACCTGCGCTCACAGCAGTGATTCACCGCCTGCACTCACAGCAGTGATTCACCGCCTGCACTCACAGCAACACACAGCAGTGACTCACCGCCTGCGCTCACAGCAGTGACTCACCACCTGCACTCACAGCAGTGACTCACCGCCCGCACTCACAGCAGCGACTCACCACCTGCGCTCACAGCAGTGATTCACCGCCTGCACTCACAGCAGTGATTCACCGCCTGCACTCACAGCAACACACAGCAGTGACTCACCGCCTGCGCTCACAGCAGCGACTCACCGCCTGCGCTCACAGCAGTGATTCACCGCCTGCACTCACAGCAACACACAGCAGTGACTCACCGCCTGCGCTCACAGCAGCGACTCACCGCCTGCGCTCACAGCAGCGACTCACCGCCTGCGCTCACAGCAGTGACTCACCGCCTGCACTCACAGCAGTGACTCACCGCCTGCGCTCACAGCAGCGACTCACCGCCCACGCTCACAGCAGTGACTCACAGCAGTGACTCACCACCTGCGCTCACAGCAGTGACTCACCGCCTGCGCTCACAGCAGTGACTCACCGCCCACGCTCACAGCAGTGACTCACAGCAGTGACTCACCACCTGCGCTCACAGCAGCGACTCACCGCCTGCACTCACAGCAGTGACTCACCGCCTGCACTCACAGCAGTGACTCACCGCCTGCACTTACTGGATGGTTTGTGCTTTTTAAACTGAGCACAGAAAGTTCAGTGGGGCTACTAGCCCTCAAGTGTGGAAATAACACAAGCTCCTCTCACCTGTACAGAAAACTCAGCCACTCATCACACCTGTAGAGAGAACTCAGCCACTCAGCACACCTGCTCATCACACCTGTACAGAGAACTCAGCCACTCAGCACACCTGCTCATCACACCTGTACAGAGAACTCAGCCACTCAGCACACCTGCTCATCACACCTGTACAGAGAACTCAGCCACTCATCACACCTGTACAGAGAACTCAGCCACTCATCACACCTGTAAAGAGGACTCAGCACTCATCACACCTGTAGAGAGAACTCAGCCACTCATCACACCTGCTCATCACACCTGTACAGAGAACTCAGCCACTCAGCACACCTGCTCATCACACCTGTACAGAGAACTCAGCCACTCATCACACCTGTACAGAGAACTCAGCCACTCAGCACACCTGCTCATCACACCTGTACAGAGAACTCAGCCACTCATCACACCTGTACAGAGAACTCAGCCACTCATCACACCTGTAAAGAGGACTCAGCACTCATCACACCTGTACAGAGGACTCAGCCACTCATCACACCTGTAGAGAGAACTCAGCCACTCAGCACACCTGCTCATCACACCTGTACAGAGAACTCAGCCACTCATCACACCTGTAAAGAAGACTCAGCACTCATCACACCTGTACAGAGAACTCAGCCACTCATCACACCTGTAAAGAGGACTCAGCACTCATCACACCTGTACAGAGAACTCAGCCACTCATCACACCTGTAAAGAGGATTCAGCACTCATCACACCTGTAAAGAGGACTCAGCACTCATCACACCTGTACAGAGAACTCAGCCGCTGAGCACTCCTGCTCATCACACCTGTACAGAGAACTCAGCCGCTCAGCACACCTGTACAGAGAACTCAGCCACTCAGCACACCTGTAGGGGAACAGCCTGACAGTCACTGTCAGACAGGACCCAGCATCAGCCTCTGTGGTTAGATCACATACAGGAGCAGCAGATATGCGACTGGATTCTTTACACAAGTGAATGAATGAGAGTCTGGGTTTCATTTCTTTTCAAGCCTTAATAACTCCATCAAAAGCCTGTCTGCATCAGAACAGTGGATCGAATCTGTTAGCAAAAATACTTCTAAAAGTTAATGATGTCAGAGCTATGATCCAATTAAATATTTAAAGCACAACTGTCTTACCAATGATGTACAGTAACTGTAAAATGGAGGCATAGAGATTGTGTTTACTCATCAGTTTGCTCTCAGGGGAATAGGCATTAGCTGAAACAGCACAGCTTGCAAACTGATGCATAGTGAGATAAGCACCTCAGTTCTGAGAGATTCCTCCTTTCCGGGTAGTGCTCGTACAGTGCTCGCATGCGTTTGTTATTATGTGACTGTGTTTAGACCAAAGCCTTGGAGTCGTTATTTAAGAGCTCTGCACTCTGTCTACACACCTTAGTTCTCTCTGTTTTAAGGCCAATTAACTGCGGTGCATATTTTTTGCATTTGGAAGCAGAGCTCTGTTTCAAAGGGGACAGAAATACGGTTATTACTGATGCCTGGTGATGAGAATGAAATTTATTCACCTAAAATGTAACCCACTGACAAGGCAGACACGAAGCGATTTTTCATGCGTGCTAAGAGTGTCCCTGTGAATTCCGTATTTTGCATTTAAATACCCAACTCATAACAACAGCTGCCGGAAACATGCAGGGACAGTGGCCCGCTCGAAATAACCTCATCAGATTTCAGTCGCACATGGAGTTTACTTTTTCTTAGCAACAAGCAATGCATAACAATGTATAATTACAGGGAGAGTGTCAGAGCAGCAGAGAGGATCAAACACACCCGGTCATTCGGAAGCCGTCTCCAGCACTTCCCTTATTACACTTTCATGAGGATGTGTGCTGTTGATGGGTGTGCTGTGCACATGATGAAAATAACCCCACAGCACAGCTTATTAAAGTCCCTGTGTGCTTCAAAACCCCAGTTTCCTCCGCTGGGCTGACAGTTTCCACATTTGATATTTCAGTAGCTCTAATAATATTAATTTGCTTTGCAGATGTTCCTGCTCAGTATAAAGGCACAGAGAGACCTGTTCTAGTCTCAGACAGAATGCCGCCAGAAAGTGTCTGTCATGGCCTTATCTAGAATCCTGGACAACCCTTTTGAAGGACACTGAAATGAGAGGCATGTTAGATGGGAAAACATACAGCAGTATCTTTCTCCATCTCTCTCTATGACCCTTTTTTTTCCTGTGTAAGGGAGTGTTTAAAAACAATAGAAGTGGTTAACTGCGTATTAAAAAAACCCAATAACTTCAAAGCTCCAATAGTGCTTCCCTCTGCAGTTTTTATTTTTGGAGAGGAGCAGGGCAAGACAGCAGGAATTATCAACTCCAAGATGCTCTGCTTCAGAGCCTTGCTCTGGTCCCGTTATTTAGAAATCACCTCCTGTCCAGGAGCCAAAGTCTAATTTAGGAATACATTTTTGAGACTGTCAACAATGGTGATGTGGTGAAAGAAGATTTGTTAAGCATTTTACATGTGTCTACTTTGTGAAATGTATGGCTTCACATTGTCATGACCAAGCTTTGATATTATAAAATGTAAAAAACCTGTGTATGGCAATTTAGGTGGGCTACACTTATCTGCTATACCTCGATAATGAAACAGATCATGCATTTGGAAGTGTCTCCATTTTGTTACTGTGGATTTGTGACTATGTATGCTGTTTGTATTACCTATGCGCAAAGCTGTGTGAGCAATTACCCAGAAAAGGTGAAAGCCAATCTGCCACTATTGCTGATTCTCTCCACATCTATTTTGATCTAATTAGCTGAGATGGTGACAACAAGCATCAATTGAGGCTAGTAACTGATTCGCTTACAGATGGGCTCCAGTCAAAAATACTGATTCTAATTTCCACTGTTACTTAGACAGTGGGGACAAATAAAGATTACTTGGAATGGGCAGTCTTTTAACCAGGACAGAAGCATGACGCAGATGGGCCCATGGAGCTAGGATGAGAACAGACTAAACCCCAGCACCCTATACCTGCACACCCTCACTGCAATCATGTCATGCAAATATATTTCCTTTAGCTGCAGGTGACACAGATCCATAACTCAAATGCTGGAAAACTAGCTATCCAATAAAGCTTTGTAAAGAGTACAGTTAGGGTTTGGGTTAGGGCAGAGCAGCTGCTCAAATGAGCAATTTACAGTGGGACAGTAGTGAAGAGGGCTTAATCGGTTCACCCTTCTGTACTATTTTTCATATTGTGGAACATTTTCCTTGCATTGTTTCCAAATTAGTATTTGCTACATTTCTTTTAGTGAACTACCCAGCTGCAGCTTTCTCAGGGTGGAGGGACTGCAGTAGAATATTGGGTGATGGGACTTTAGAATATTAGGTGGGAATGTAGATTATTGAGCAATGAGGAGGTAGAGTGTTGGCTGGTGGGACAGCAGCAGTGCTGCAGAGTGTTGGGTGTTGGGGTGATGCAGAATTGGGCAGTGGAGCTGTAGTGTTGGGGTGATGCAGAATTGAGCAGTGGAGCTGCAGTGTTGGGGTGATGCAGAATTGGGCAGTGGAGCTGCAGTGTTGGGGTGATGCAGAATTGGGCAGTGGAGCTGCAGTGTTGGGGTGTTGGGGTGATGCAGAATTGGGCAGTGGAGCTGCAGTGTTGGGTGTTGGGGTGATGCAGAATTGGGCAGTGGAGCTGCAGTGTTGGGGTGATGCAGAATTGGGCAGTGGAGCTGCAGTGTTGGGGTGATGCAGAATTGGGCAGTGGAGCTGCAGTGTTGGGGTGTTGGGGTGATGCAGAATTGGGCAGTGGAGCTGCAGTGTTGGGGTGATGCAGAATTGGGCAGTGGAGCTGCAGTGTTGGGGTGTTGGGGTGATGCAGAATTGGGCAGTGGAGCTGTAGTGTTGGGGTGATGCAGAATTGGGCAGTGGAGCTGCAGTGTTGGGGTGATGCAGAATTGGGCAGTGGAGCTGCAGTGTTGGGGTGATGCAGAATTTGGCAGTGGAGCTGCAGTGTTGGGAAGAGCAGGCAGTTGCTGGGTGAAGGCTGTGGGGCTGAGCAAGCCGGGCAGGGGAGCTGTGTCAGTGCGGGAGATTCACGCCGTCTCCTGCATGCAGGGTATGTGGCCCTGTTCCGCCTGAGCTGCCAAGAGCTTCTCGAACCTCCCCCACTCTGTTCTCCTAAGAGCAGAAAATTACCATGAATAATACAGAGCTGCTGCAGGGAGGAGAGAGCAGCACAGAGAGGAGGGACTGGCGATAAACAGAGGCCTATTGCAGGTCTGTGGCTCTGTGAGGGTCTGCCATGGAAGACTGAGGCAGCAGAGCTCGGAGTGCACGTCAGGACAAGCCGGAGCGCATCTGTCTCACGGGGTTAACACCAGAGCTGTGTCAACACACCAAAGCAATGCTGGAGGAAGTGAACGGAGCAGCATTGTATCTCAGAATCACACGGACTGCAGTGAAAAGCTCAAAAACTGAAAGAGACCAAACAGCTGGCTATGAGAACTGATCTTTACATCTTTTTCAGGCCCCTAACATTCTCTGAACCTAAACAGCACCTTCCCCAACCTATCTGTTAGTATGTAGTGAAAACAGGTTTTGGATTGGGGCTCCTGGGTAGTTCACTGCTCAAGGTATTCACTTTGAGAGCAAGCTGAGCTCCGTGGCCCTGTGGTCCAATCCTGGCCATGACATCAGTCAATGATGACTGGAAACATGTAGCAATGGAAGAAATGAGCTTTGTTCCTCTGGGCAAAGGGGGTGGGTTTGACTGGCCAGAGGTTCATCCTTCCCTTCGCAGCGAAGCGACCCCTGCTGGTCAGTCGGGTGGCCCATGTAAA
>NC_050594.1:166118-208618 GCF_013368585.1 Megalops cyprinoides | reverse complement strand
ACAAAAGTGTTGTTTAACGCAAACATATTTTTGTTATTTTTGACAGAAAATCCAGGGCAAATTATAGAGGATTGGAGGTGTTGATGTTAAGGTGTCACAACATGTCAGAAACAATCCCAGTTACTAGAAAAAAAGAGACATTTTGCAAAACAGGATGCTATTAAACCCCTGTGAGTGTGTTTTATTTAGACGCAGAAGTGTGTGCAGCGCAGTGCAGAAGCAGGCCGCTCTGGGCTCTCACCTCCTCTCCTCTCCTACCGGCAGCTACTCGCAGCTGATCGTGGAGTTTCCGCTGGCTGTGCTGGCGGCCCTTGCACTGCTTCTGCTGGGATGCTCCTTAGCTGGGATTCTGATTGGCCCCTTGCCAGACTTCTCAGACCCTCTACTGGTGAGTCTCCTTCATCCTTTCTCTTTAGTCCACTGCCTTACCATGCACTGTTCCAAAAACCCTGCAGCCACTCCCCGTGCCCCCCTCCGCAGTCTCCCCGAGTCTTTCATCTGCTCTGTCCCCCGTTCTGTCATTACCGATAGAGTAACACCCTCCTGCTGCAGCCTGCTGGCAGCTCATCAATGGAAGCGCATCATTTCTCAGGCAATTACAAGCCTAATCAACAATCAAGTATCACTCTATTCTGGAGAGACAAAGTTGCACAAACCTGTGTGCGCAGGTGTGCTTTTATATTCAGCACCACACAGCACATGCTTCACTTAGGTAGAGTAGTGTCATTTTAATATACTCTGAAAACCTGTGCAATTATGTCTATAGCAAAGGCATTCCGTAAACAATTCTCTTATCAAATTAGCATTAAATGGCAGGCAGCTGAAATAGGGTCATGTAATCAGAACAGCCTCTAAAAGGCAGCGTTTCTCAGCAGCCTTCACTCACACTTCCCCTCCCTCACGCTGAAATACTGTCTCCGCTCCTGTGCAGGGGTTTGAGCCGCGAGGGACAAGCATCGCCAGCCGACTGTCCGCCTGGGCCAAACTGCAAGCAAACACGGGGCTCGGAAAAGCACTCTCTCTGTCGCCTCAGCAACTGACAGACAGGGCAGCCAGCAGGTGAGACATTTCCCCACTCCATGGTGCACTCAGACACAGACAGGCGGTTTCAGCAAAGTGCAGCTGCACCATCTCATGCATCCTCATGACAGATTATATAATCATTCACTGAAACAGGCACCAATTTGGCAAAGCTGAAAGGCGCTACCTTCAAATGGGGCCACCTGAGAAAAGCCATTTATTCTGAGGCTCTTTAGCAGTTTCCGCTCCAGCCAGGTATGGGCTGGCACACCTCCACTCACGTCTGGCCACAGTGTGGAGTAGATGTGAGGGGTAAACTGTAGCCAGGTAGAGTGAATGTAAGAAATAACCAATAGCACCTACTGAAGTAGCTGGATACAGCTTAAACTCCATATTACTTGCTCACTGTTACATAATGATAGAAAACAGAGGTCACGCATGTTTTTATTCTTAATTTAACCTTAATTTTACCAGGAAATGATCCCATTAAGATTTAAAATCTCTTTCACAAGGGGGGCCTGGCCAAGACAGGAATAAAAGAGGTACGCAGTTAAGGGTGGACAATCAATGTATCAAAATAATAAAGGTAACAGTGAATATGAACAGGGATAAGGAGATGAGAAGCACACAAGCAGAACATAATTATTAGGCTAGAAGCAAGAGCAATTAGTAATCAAATCGTCCTTGAGCACAGCTTTAAAGACATCCAGGGCTATTAAACTGTCAAGATTGCTTTGCAGTTGTTTCCCTGACAAAGGGCAATGTAGCTTAATGCTTTCTCACCAACGCCTGTTTGTGTTTGAGGAGAGAACACAGCTAACGGGGCAGCTTGACAGTGATGGCCTGACAGAGGGACATGTGGCAAGATTCATGCAGCAGCTCATAAGGCAGACCAGTTCTCTGATACAGATAACAGTGACGGGCGCGATAGGTGCAGACTGTGGCAGACCTCAGTGCTGCATGGTAAACTGCACCAAGCCTGCTTCAGCAGGAGCTATTAGCATGCATGCCAATTTACATCTCCACAGTCAATAACAGGAAGCAATTTAGCTACAATCATTTTCTGGCCTGAAAAGAAAAACAAGATTTACTTTTACAGAAGAAACCCAATTTAAGTCTCAGTTTTTTATTAAATGTTCTATATGATATTTGATATATGAATATGATATTTGTGTTTATATGCTTTCACCTCTACAATTTGTTTATTTTTTGAGCAGCTATAGGCTGTTTTTAAGGTAGTATCTTTTTTGATCTTGAAAAAAACAGCATTCAGAACAAGTTACAATGACACTCTGAACAACATTAAAAGCCTTTTACAAGTGTATTAAATGTTACCATCTGCATAAAGGTGTACATTGGTATTTTCCACACCAGGTTTTAAACCCGGATTTTGTATACATTTGGTAAACAAAATCGGGCCTGAAACAGAACCCAGGGGAACACCTTTGTGTATATTTCAGATTTTAAATGATTTTAAATGATGAACTTGAACACATAAATTTCAAACCAGGCAACTGCGTTGGAACACAGACCTGTGTTCATTAGTGTTATAAACACAACACCACGGTCAACAGTATCAAAGACCTTGGATAGATCTAAATATAATGCAGCACAGAATGGTTTCTTTTCAAGACCATTTATGATGTCATTTGTTAGCTTTAAAGCCATGGAAATAGTACCATGCTGCTTCCTAAAACCAGACAAACTCACTTAGAATGACACTATTTGATAAAAACTCTTTTAACTCTTCACTAATAAGACCTAAAATTTTGGCAAGAAGTCACAGAGTCTGACATTTGTACAGTAGGACATCGAGGGGTCCCTGGTGCATTTACTGGTGCTTTACGACAGTAAAAGAACAGGACTCTGACCATCTGAGCATGTGTGACCCCTTGAACGTCTTTCTCTGTGTAAAGTTATGGGGAAGCAGCAGGCAGCAGCGTTGGTCAGGAGACCCCAAAACTGCGCCAGCGGAGAATGCTAGACAGGGACCTGGTTCAGGACACAGCTTTCTGCAGCTCTCCAGGTGAGGAATCTACAGGCATCCAACAGGACTCACAGTGTGTGATAACAGAACTATACAGTGACTTATCAGGAACTGCAGGCCAGTGGCTGACAACAGAGCTATATAACATACATCATCAAGCAGCTTCAGTCCCACCCCTCATTTCTCCTTTCCCTACATCTTAATGGTTTAGATTTTCAGAGGTGCTTACAACTAAAATAGACCTGAGATGTAAAAAGCAGATGTAAAATAGATCACAATATAGACATAAGATAAATGTCTGGTGGTACTTTTGTATCAGTATAAGCTCAGTGGTGAACAGAGGCCAGTGGCTGCAAACTGGGGGTGTCAGTGTCAGGCTGCAGGCCTGTGACAGTCCCCACACTGCTGCTACATGTCAAACATGGCAGTGAAGATCCAGCATCTGTGCAGCTATCTGCCTAATCCTAATGGGTGCACTTTGTAAGTCACTCTGGACAAGAGTGTCTGCCAAATGAATAAATGTATGTAAAAAGGATTAATAAATATTATACAAAATATATATAGAAAAGGGCTTCCCATTTTGAATTTTAAACATACTAAGTGGGATGGTATCAAGCCCAGATGATGGAAGAGGAAAGCTTATTTCTTTCAGTCCATTTCCTCACTGAACTGGGGAACGCTGAAGCAGTTCTGTTAGCGATTTGTCTCCCTGCAGTCCTTGGACTGATGGGCTAATGATGCTGTTCCCCCTCTCTCTGATGCTACAGGACAGCGCTACGCTCAACTGGTCTTCCGCTCGGGAAACTCCGCCAGTCTGTGGAGCCTGAAGGCCATCCACTCCATGTGTGAAATGGAACAGGCTAGGGTGAGTCTGTATTCTCTACCACGCCCATCTCTGTCTGCAGCTGATGACCAGACACGGATCAAAGGCTTTAACTACAGCCCAGAAAACCTCAAAAGCACATGGAAGCAACTCGATATGCCACACCAAAGTCCTTAACAGATATGACAGATATAAACAAACCTTCCTCACCAGAAAGTGCCCTTTGTTGAGCATTTCTGTTGCAACTAACATTAACCATGAAGAAGGACTGAGTGAGAGTCCATCATGCTACAACATGGTATTAAGCCATTTTTGAAAAGGTTTGGAAGCATAACTGTATGCATCCTTAGATATTCTGCAGGCTTGTCTCTTCATTTGTTTCCCTCTTGCACTGCCAGGGAGAAGTATTTTTGGTTCTGTCTAGTGCAGCTGCCAAATTAAAAATGCATCTGCATAATGACATAGCAGCAGCAGAGGTGTGACTCTCTCCCCAGCAGACGATACGCTATGCTGGCAGCACTGTTAATACTGATGTCTACTCTCGTCTACAGTCCCACAGGCAGAAACATGCTCTGGAAATCTTTAATCTAAAACTCATTTTATCCATATTAAAAAAAAAACCTTGACTTTACACACTATATTTTAAAATTTTGTGAGACTATACTTCGCCATCTTAGACCAAGTAGTATTTCCTTTCATGGGAGGGCTTGTAATAAATATGCACCTTCATAAAAGCATCCCCAAATGAATATCACTGTTATCATCAAAATAAGCAGCATCACAGCGCTGTAACAAACTGACAGGATGACTAGCATTTCTTAGACATTTCAAGGCCCTATCAAACTCACTAACTCTTAAACAGACAGAAGGAGGTAATGAAATCAAAGTAGGAAAACGACCGTCACGTTTCATAGGCACCATCAGCTCACTATGTGGGCCGTGGCTTTGGAAAGCTTGGGCCCCCCTGCAATCAGTGATATGTTTAAAATATAAGCCACATGAATAATATTTTCTGTGTCTCTCTGACAGATCCGCTCTCATGCACACTTCCAGGACCTCTGCAAACAAGTCCAGCATCCTGCAGGTGGGCCGGCAGCAAGGCGCGAGTGCTGTCCCAGCTGGTCTCTGGGGAACTATCTGGCTGTTCTGAGTAACGCCACTTCTTGCCTGGGTCTGACGGGCCCCCAGGTGTCCGACAGCTTGACCCTGCTCCGCCAGTGCGCTCCCTACTACCACGATGGAAGCCTGGGTCCATCCTGCACTGAGAGGGGCAAGCTCTGCGCATCTGTGCCAGCACAGTGCAAACACTCCAGCACCATCTACCAAATACTGCACTACCTGGTTGATAAGGACTTCCTGGGACCTCAGACTATAGGCTATCAGGTCCCATCACTCAAATACAGCCTCCTGTTTTTACCTGTAGAGAAGGGCGATCCCATGATGAAAATATACTTGGACAACCTAGAGGGCCGTGATCTCACATACAGGAATACCACTATCACAGGTATGGACTTAGGCATCAAAAGAACACTTTTCAAATATTATCTGGCTCGGGACTCCGTCTACCCCGTCCTGGCAGTGGTGATTCTTTTCCTAACCGTTGCCCTTTACCTTCGTTCCTTTTTCCTGTCAGCTGTATCTTTGGCGGCTACCATGGGCGCCCTACTGACCTCCTATTTCTTCTACAAAGTTGCTTTTCGGCTCACATTCTTCCCTTTTCTAAACTTTGCTGCAGTTCTGATCTTACTGGGTGGATGTTCCAACCAGGCTTTTGCATTCATAGACCTATGGGGCCTCCAGCTATCCCAGAAACCCCCTGCCTCACTGGAAAAGAGAGTCAACCGAGTTCTTCAAGAAGTGGGGTACCTGATATTAGCATCAGGTCTGACATCTAGTGCCACATTCTACTCAGGATACATGAGCAGTATCACGGCCATCAGGTGCTTCGCAGTGTACCTCGGTACTGCCTCCCTCATCAGCACCCTCCTGGCTCTGGTTTGGCTGCCCTGCTCTCTGATTCTTCGTGAGCGCTACACCATGTCAGCTGCTGCCGCTCCTGCAGGGAAGCCCTGCTGTGCTCTGAGTCCCGGAGGATTCTGGGAAACCAGCTCACGAAAGAGATGCCTGTTTAACATTGCAAGGAAACTGAAAGGGTTGAAACGCGGGCTGTCCGACACCTCGGATTTGCTCTTTATAAAAATCCTGCCGTGTGGAGTAGTGAAATTCCGCTACATCTGGATCTGCTGGTTTGCAGTTCTAGCAGCAGGAGGGACGTACATCACTTGTGTGGACCCGGGCATGAAGCTACCAGCCTCAGACAGCAAGGCAACACAGCTGTTCCGCTCCAGCCACCCTTTTGAAAGATATGATGCAGAATATCGCCACCAGTTCATGTTTGAGCGTCAGAAAAGCGGGGAGGACAAACCCATGACAATTACTCTTGTTTGGGGTGTTCTACCAACAGACAACGGTGATCACCTGGACCCCAACAGCAATGGCTCTTTAGTGCTGGATCCACAGTTTAACATGAGCAGGCCTGAGGCCCAGGTGTGGCTGAGAGAGCTGTGTGGGAGGATCCAAAACCTAAGCTTCTACTCACCAGCATCATCAGCAGAGGGAGAGATGCAGGGTGACAACGTCTGTTTTGTTGAAGAGCTCATTCACTGGGTATCTATCAGACGCTGCTCTGAAAGCGAAGATGCTTCTACCTTCTGCTGCAATGCTATTCCTTTCCCTTATCTCCCAGATATCTTTGAACGATGTCTAGGCATGATGGCAGCAGAGAGAAATGTAGGAGGGAAAATGCCCAACACCGCTGGGCCTCGTTTTGACTCAGACGGCCAAGCTGTAGCACTAGTTATAGAGTTTAAAACCACCCACCAATACAGTTTCAATTACAGCCAAGCCACAGATTTCTACAAGGTGATCGAGACGTGGTTTACTGAGGAAATCTCCACTGCTCCGCTGGGACTTCACAAAGGATGGTTTGTGAGTCAGCTGGCACTTTATGACCTGCAACAATGTTTAAGCTCAGAGACCTTAGTGGTCACAGGGTTCTCTGTAGCCTTGACCTTTGCTCTGCTTCTCTTGACCACCTGGAACATTCCCCTGAGTATCTATGGCACTGCTGCAGTTGGAGGGAGTGTTTTTGTCACAGTTGGTCTCCTGGTCTTACTGGAGTGGCAGCTAACAGGCCTGGAGGCTCTCTTCATTTCTGCTGCTGCTGGTCTGTCCGTTGATTTTGCTGCCAACTACTGCATATCATACAGCCTGGCCCCGCACTCAGACCGGCTGGGGCGGGTGGCACACTCCCTGAAGAGAATGGGCTGCCCTGTGGCTACAGGAGCCGGAGCCTATTTCTGCGTGGGTGTTATCATGCTCCCAGCCACCGCACTGCTGTTCCGCAAACTCGGCATCTTTCTGCTGCTGGTGAAGTGTGTTGCCTGTGGATTTGCCACTTTCTTTTTCCAGTCACTCTGCTGTTTCTTTGGGCCACAGAAGAACTGCGGACAGATACTCTGGCCCTGTGCAGCAGCTGGCGGACAGTACACAGGGAAAGGGACTGAAAACATGCTGTCTCCCTGCTCGGCCGCAGAGAGATCCTCTAATTCAGCAGCCAACGGGGCTTTTGGTTGTGGAGGGAGGTCCCGCATTCGGAGGAGTTTTGGGAAAGGAAGCAGCACAGGTCACCTCTGCCCAGGCCAGCAACGCCACAAACAGAGACCAGCAGGAGGTGGGAGGGAGCCTGAACAGTACGAACTGCAGCCATTAGCCTGTCAGCTGAGTGACAGCTTTGAGAACAGCACATGCACAAGCAAGCTGTCCAACAGGCCCTCCGTGCTGTCCGACGACATCCAGGTCCGTGGCCTAAGCCCCAGGAGAGACTTGGAAAGAATCAGCATCAAAGACAGCAGCGAAGATCTGTCCTGCAGACACCTCAATAGCTGCAACCCTCCCCCTGCCCTGCAGACCTCCTCTCCATACAAGGAGAGCAGCGTGCGGCCAACAGGAGGTGCCTGCTCTGACCCCACCCGGGAGCGGCTCTTGTGTAGGAGGTGCCGCAGCCAGTCCGGCGGCATCAAGCACTGGAACCTGCCCCTGTCCTCCTCCTCCAGCATGGAGGACATCATCGTCAGCAGCCAGCCGCTGGACTCCGGCCACCAGCGTTCGCTCTCCATGGAGGGGGCCACCAGTAGTCCGTTCGAGCACCACCCACACCGACGCCTCCTGTCCTCACAGTCCCAGAGCTCCTTTGAGGGGCTGGAGGACTCCAATGAGACCTGCCTGAGTGACATCGAACCCGGACCCTCCATCCTGCGGGCTTCTGACGAGGCCGAGGACGAGCTGCAACCAGGCCACCTGAACGGAAAGAGGGACACCCTACGCCTGTCCCTGCGAGAGACAGTGTACGAGGCGTCCTCTATAGGGGGTGGGAGGGGGAGGATCAGCCAGGGAGAGCTGCCGGTGATCCTGCCCAACAGTAAACCTGACCTTCCTGATGTGTGGATCAAGAGGGAGGGTCGGAGCGGGGACATCAGCTGATAAGGATTTACATGAATCTGCTCCACGAAAGAGGCATTCCACACTCCACAGCTGGTGCAGTTCCACACTGCAGCCAGGACAGGTGGATCCCAGCACCAACAGGCAAAAGTTCAATTAAAATCAACAGCCAGAAATGATTATACATTAGAGAAGGTTTGCCTTTCCCTAATCCTTGCGCTTTCATAATCCTTTTTAATATCAAGGTACAATGGTGTTTAGCAGTTAGCATTCTTTGATGTCACTTTGAAATTATGACTAAACTTGTCAAGCAACTGTAATAGTTGACTTTCATACAGGAAATACTGTTGGTTTTGATAACACGTACTGAATATACTGGTTGCTGCAGTATATGTAAAATACAGATTTGTCTCTGATGCACTCCAAGCTGAAATATCTGAGAAACACTGATACTACAACTACAACTTGGAACTTTGGTGTTTTAACTAGTAAAGTGGATCTGTACAATTTTCAACATCCACGTGGATGGAATCAAGGAAAGAAGTCGTTAAGGATTTTGTTTGAAGACAAGAATAAGACAGAAGACAGAATAAACTGACACAGTTATGAATGAGGGCACTTTGAGTGTGAAAAATAAGCAAAAGGTTCCTCAGTGGCAGAAGTGTGTGAATGTCAGTGCCTAACACAGTGTTCTGCTTGCTATTGCTGATGCCTACACTGCTACAACAGGCCCCCACTGACCATCACAAGAGTGGAGCTGTTCACTCGGGAACTGACAAGTGTTATACATAAATGATACCATGAGTGTTGTGAGTAATTAACTGTCAGATAATCATTGATGTATTCATATTCAATAATTCCACTGACATGAGGGTTGCCTTAAAAGTACTATCTCCCATTATAAAAGATTTCTGCAGGAAGATGTGTGGACAATTAATAAGAGTGTAACATTATTTGCCAATTCTATGAGTGTGAGTATCACTTTATTTAAATACAATCTGGTTAAGAAAAAAACAGCATGACCTTTAAGGCAACCTTTTGATGTACTGCATAATAACAGCTAACACCAGTGCTAAGACCCTCTACAGGACATGGAAGGTTTACAGAGGTAAATAAAAAGCTGTTCCAGGTTGGAGACTATGGGTGCTTTCACACTAGAGCTTTTGGTGCGGACCCGAGTCCGCTTGAGCTGTTAGTTCGGTTCGTTTTGTTGATGTGAAAGCTGTTTCTGAACTCAGGTGTGCACCGAGGGACTGTACCCGAGTCCTCCAGAAAACGAGTGTCTGGGATACGGTTCACTTGAACTCCAGTGCAGTTTGCATTTGGTGTGAAAGCTATCTGATCTAAAACCAGGAAGTAAACGCTATTTTGCCTCCCTTTTGCGTCGTCGCCTAGCAACATTGGTAAATAAAAGCTGCACGTTCCGTACATGTGGATGACGTAAACGGACCAGGATTCACAACCAAAAAATGTAATGTGAAAGGAGACCAGTGGGGGCAGGGGGAGGGGGGGATAATTGCACTCGAGTTCGGACCAGCAAGACGGACGTGTGGAAACAGCCTAAATGTGTTTTAAAAGTAACAGTGAGCAAACAGTTGTTTGATGTCTGTAAACTGTTAATTTTCTTACTTTCCTCAGACATGACCAACCTGCTAAGGATCTACAGAAACATATTTGGCCACAAGGTGCCTGGGACATTCCACTCATATTGCCATAAAATTGATGCTGTGTCTTTGATTTGAAATAAACATATCTCTCAAGGCATTTCCTTTCTAAATTTGAATACCACAAGGTGCCCAAACACAAACTATATATCAGTTCTGACACTACATGAAATTGCACATGGTCTCTGCTGAAGCTTTGGCACTGGAGCTAGAAATGTTTATGCAAACAGTGCTGGAGGCTGAAAAGGTCTGTTAGCAGGGGGGGAAAACAGCCTTTTTCCCCTCCCCCTGGCTGCCTGTGGCTTGCCAGCTGCTGGAAATCTCCCCATCATTGCAATACAGATTTGTGGTGAGCAAGTGAAAAGTTCCCAAATCCACTTTACTGTGTGTAAAACACTCTTCAGTAATAATGTGTACAGCTAAAGCAATAGAACATTTGCCAACCATATTGTAGATCACAGAGTTTGCGGAATATCCAAGATTGAAATCAACTTGTCTCTGTGTTGTAATTATATGTATATCTGTGTACAAATGTCACTTTATATGCATGTGCCAAATCATTGTAACATTTAAAATCTTTTTAGAATGAATACATACGACATATCCTAAAGTTCTTCTGTACAGCACTGTGGCTAGGCCAGTCTATATGTGTTCAACAAAAGCTTGCAATAGGGTCCTGTCAAATAATTTTGGATAATGGCTGAGTGATTGTATATACCATGTTGTACTGTATTTGAACTCCAAATTGTTCATTTATAAAGACTGAAATTTTACAACAATCAAACTGATACACACATTCGTGAATATGAAATTTCATTATTGCCCCAAGCTTACTTTGTCAAATTAAACTACCTCAGTTTCCTACAATGACCCATCACTCCCATACATGATAAACACATCCTGTCTATTCCTTTCAAGATCTTTCATGAAAATACAGCCATTTACAGCTTTCCTACAAATGGCATCCATATCCAATAGGTATTGGAGTTCAAGTTCAATACAGGTGATGCACAAGAATACACAATGGAATTACAACCCAGTAAAACTAGAGTTTAACAGCACACAGACCTGTGTGTCTGCACTGCTGCACTGAGATCCCAGGACACAGCGCCGCAGTATCCTACAGTGAACTACATGGCTGGAACTCTCAGTTTTACTGCAAAAGCTTCCTGTAAGAGCTTTACACAGCAGCAAATATGACACGATCCCATCAAATCAAAACTGGCTGAAAAGATGTACCAAAATGCTCTGTTGTATCTATCAAACACAATGTCACACAAAGTCAATGTGGTCGTAAGTGCGTACAAAGGCCCCCATTGCAGCTTCTGACATGCTTGCATTAGTCAGATTTGAACTCCAAAATGTTACTTTCACATTGTTTAATTTCACAGCAGAGTGGAATTGGTTTGGTTTGGCCTGAGACTTGGATGGCACGTGCCTGAACTCAGACTCTGAGAGAAAATCACTGCCTTAGAAAACTAGTGAAAATACAAGAACTGACATCAAGTCTCAGTGCTGTGAAAACTCAGACCCTCCAGTTTACAGGGACTTTCTGCAGCTTGCCACTGTTGCAAGTGACACAAGTTCATGCTTCTGTTATACGTTTAAAGAGGGAACGAGGGACATACTGGGAACCAGATGCTTCTATAGAAGATTTTTTTCAACAAATTCTCTTTCTGAGTTTGTTTTGATATGATAATGCTCTGACTGAGATGTCAAAATAAAATGTATTTTTCCTGCAGAATGAACGCGTTTTATTTCAAATGCACAAAGATAAGACAACAGTGTTATCATATCAGCTCATTTGAATTGCATGAATAATGAGAACTTTCAGAGCATTTTTCACTTTTGGAATAAAATACAAGACAGATTCCAAATGATTTATTTAAATTAAAAGCCCAAAAAATAAAGCATCCTGCATGATAAGAGAATGACATCGAGAACCAACCAAAAGCAAATTAAAACTTTTACTTTTAATTAAAGTTAAATGGAAGTTAAATGGGAGTTAAATGGAAAATACATTTCAAGCAGAGAGAAATGCCTTGCCAAAGCCCGGTTTCTCCCATCCAATTCTGCCACAGCAAATAAAACCTCCAACTCAAACCTCTCTTTCATGTGTGTGAAATTACATGTTATTCACTCCATGCCCTTAAGAGAGAAACCCTACTCCAGGATATTTTGACAGCATCTACAGCAGCCAGATTGCACAGGGAGTTTCTCTGACTGCTGGCTGGTCTCCCTTCAGTCCTCCTCCCAGTCCTCTTTGGCCCAATCTGGCATGCGAGTACAGTACTCAAAGTCTGGTCCTTTATAACGCAGCGCATGGAGGTACATGACCAGCTCCTTCTCTGTAGGGTCTGGCCTTACTATCTTACACTCACTGCATAAAGGATCTTTAAACTGAGGGCCACACCCTGCCCTGCTAGAAGATTCTGGGGATTTTGACTGGATTGTGGATTCATCATCTGGACCCATTGTTACCTTTTCCTCTGATGCACTGGCCAGGGGGCGTGAGTCCTTCCTTGGCAGAGTGGCTGTGCTGGTAATCAGATCCTCTGAGCCATTCTCCACATTCTGCTCTTGATCCTTTGACTGACAGGTTTCCTGGCAGACATTTGTAAGGTGCCTTTCCTCAGATACACGAGAGGCGCTAAAGGGCTCTAAAGCAAAATCAGCACTTTCACTACAAGCAAAGGCTGTAATATCTGCATTTTCACTCGCACCACCTCCACGGGCACCCACCCCCCCCTCCACACCTCCCCCCTGAACGGGGCCGTCATCAGGGAGGTCCAACAGGTGCAGGCTCTCCTTGGAGCGGTGCTCCTCCACCAGCGCCTGAAGGAGCTGCTCGTCACTCATGTCCACCAGGCCTCCCTTGGCCCGTGTGGGGCCCCAGGCGGAGGAGCCATAGATGGGGTCGTTCAGGATGGGATAGCCCAGGAACTGCAGGTGCACGCGGATCTGGTGTGTGCGGCCAGTGAGTGGCTTGCAGAGCACCACACTCGATCGGCCGTTCCAGCTCAGCTTCTGAAAGGCCGTGCGGCACGGCTTGCCCTTGGGGTCCACCCGACACACACCCACCTTGAAGGAGACCACCAGGATGGGCTCCTGACACAGCAGCTCTCCCTCTGGGAATTCCCCCACCACACGGCACACATACTCCTTCTCCACCTGTGATAGAGGGCTTCAAATCAGTTTCCTGACAGATTAAATCTAAATGCAATTTACATGGATTACATTTTTTTAACACTATCGATTCACACAGCTGGATATTTACTGAGACAATTCTGGTCTAAGTAAGTTGCCCATGTGTACAGCAGCAGTGCCTCAGCACGGATTCGAACCGGCAACCTTTCAGTTACAAGTCCTGCTCCTTACGACTGTGCTACACTGCCACTCCGTTAAGTTAATTAAGCACAGTAAATTAAGGACACTTCCTTTCTGCATCTTAAAATCAGTAGTCTATTGAGGCTGTTAATATACTGTGTGTGAGATATCAGTTTCACCGTGTTTTCCTTTGGATGGCCTGATTGGTGGTCTGACCTGTCTGTCCCGGACCAGCTGGTCCAGCCTCTTGGACATGTTGAGCGTGCGGGCGAACAGCAGCACCCCTGAGGTCAGGCGGTCCAGCCGGTGCACGGTGTGCAGGCCACACAGCCCCCGCTCCTTCCCCAGAATGAAGATCACCGTGTTGTGGCGGAAACGGCCACAGGGGTGCACCGGCAGAGACGCCGGCTTGTCCACCACCACCACCTCCCCATTGTCCACCAGGATCTCCAGGGGCCGGCCGCAGACAGGTGGCTCATGCCGGTGGACGGTATTCCGCAGGAAGTCGTTGTTCTGAACAGTGGATGGAGGTAGTAGGAAAAAAATGAACTTACTGCATGTGAGGATAACAACCAATGCCGACAGTGTAATGCAATGAACACTGGCGTTCAAATCCTCTGAGAACACTGCCAAGCATAAAAAGCTACAAGACTTAAATGACTGCTGTTAAACCAATGACACAAGATTGCTTACTACTTTGTTTTCACTTGAGAAAAGACAACTGATCATCATTTTATAGAGGTCTTACCTTTAACGTAATATCCAAATTATCGACGGGAGTTTCATTCAGTCGTATGCGTCCTCTCTTGACAGCCTCATCGTAATAGTCTAATGGTTCAGCTCGGAATTCGCTGCTGAAAACCTCCCGGAGGCTTTTTCCAATCCAGCGACCCTTGCAATACGTCTTGTAGTCAAAGAAATAAGGGTACACCTTGCGCAGGCCACCTTCAAAATAATAAGAGGTCTCTTTGAAATGCTCCTCGCTGAAGCTGACGCCGGGATTTCGCTTTTGCGGGGGCGGAACGTACCTCTCCCCCTGACGCAGCTTCTTGCCACCTGCTCCTCTCCGCTTCTTCACCCTGCTTTTGTCTGGCTCCTCCACCTCTTCGCTTTTGCGTTTTTCGCCGCTTTCCTTTTCCCCGTTCCCAGCAGCAATATGGACCGATTCATTCTTGTTTTCGATCAAACCCTCAGTGGCTTCATTAGGCTCCATTTCCGCCAAATGATGCACTGTGTGATAACGCTGACAAAGTCCTCTGGCGTCAATCTTACTTTCGTTGCAAGATTTTAAAACGTGTTTCTGTGTCATGTGCAAGCAAACATTTTTAGAGTGAACAAGCCTGTCGGATTTTAGAGTAAAAATGGTTCCGCACAATTCTGACTTCTTTCTAAATCTGACCTTACTTCGGTTATCGTAGACTGTGTCATTTCGGTTTTTCCCAATGCAAAGCCTTACCTGGGCGTACAGTAGATCGCCGAGGGTTTCCTTCGCGCAGAAGAGTGTGCGGAATCGAAGCCGTTTCACCACAGCATCCCACATTTACCGCACGTGTGCCCGGGTACGCCAGCCGATCGACGGCTGCCTGTCGCAATCCGATTACATCATCACTGCGCGTTTTCTTCTTCGCGTTTTCTTTCTTCTTCTTCGTTTTCTTCTTCGCTGGACATGCGCGGCTTTGGCTCACTGCTGCAGCCTACAGCATTGATTGTGTAGCAACCACGGGAGCAAAACGCGAAAACTGCCACTCCGCGGACTGGAAGTATTCGGTTTAAGATGTGTGGGCGAACGGGAAACAGATACGGCAGGATTATCTCACAGATAACCAGATAACCAGATAGCCCAGGCCAGCAGCAGAGTGTTACAGATAAACACAGTTCAATAAAAATTCCTTATGTAAGATTTGCTGGAATGTAAAGCCTCTGGCATTCAAGATCATGGATTCAGTTCATCCCACGAAGAGCCACATCCTTCCCTACCTCTGTACATTCAGTGTGACACAGATTTCACCTCTTGCCTTCCTCTAAAACTGATGCTGCACAGCCATAACTGCTCTCCTCTGCATGGGCACTGCTGTGTACCTCAGAATGTCATCACAGTACTGCACCTCTTAAGCCCGGCTTCATATGGTCTACACACACATCCACAACTAAATAATACAATCAAAGCCAATGATGGGTTTTCGATCTCTACACCACCAGCCTTTTAGCCTACATCTCATTCAAAACATTTTTCACAAATGCTCTCTCCTGACCTGAAGTAATAAACCTTTCTTAGTATGGAACAATCAGCAAAGTAACAATGCATGACCCCCATGATCCTGCACACTCACTGTCCTTCTGCAGGTATGCACTGCAGTCTGACAGGGCTGGAACCCAACTGGGAGCAAGAGAACATCATCGAATGCCCAAAGTGTCTCTCACATGCCATTCATAGTGCGTTAACACAGCCAAAATTACCAGCAAAGCTTTACATTTATTCATTTAGCAGACGCTTTTAGCGACTTACATAGGTTACAGTTCTTTACAATGTTATCCATTTATACAGCTGGATAGTTACTGAGGCAATTGTGGGTTAAGTACCTTGCCCAAGGGTACAGCAGGAGTGTCTCAGCGGGGATTGAACCAGCAACCTTTCAGTTACGAGTCCTGCTCCTTAACCACTATGCTACACTGCCGCCACTACTAATTACCAAACAACCACAAAGTAGAGCAGCTGAATTAAGCTTTACTAATCACCAAACAACCACAAAGTAGGGCAGCTGAATTAAGCTTTACTAATCACCAAACATCTACAATGTACACAACCCACCTCCCCCTGACTACCTCCACTACCCAAGGCTACCTACTAATTACCACAAACTAAAAGACATCTCCCAAACACATACTTTTTAATAGAGTACCCCAAGCAGTTTCAAATAATGTGTAGTATCTGTAATTTGCAACTGTTTGTAGTATTTAGAATTTTGTATGTGGCAATGCAAATATAAAAGTGGATACTACATAGATAGGCAAGTCATAAAGGCATCATACAGAAATATAAGCACAATAATAAATACTTAGTAAACATAATCAGTTTTATTTAGAATTATTTTGCAAATTAACATGCCATGGTTTACCAAATGCATTTGTCCATTTAGATACAGTGAGGCATACTTTGTTCATATATAAATAATAGTATGTTAAATGATACAGTGAATTCCATTCTAAAAAACAGCTACAATTTTCCTTGACAAAGGCTTAACTTGTGCTTATCCATTCCAAAAGTGCCAGGTCTGTTCACCGCGTTGTATTTCCTATCATATGAAAACAAGGGTTTTTTCTGGTTTTTAATTGTCTCATTTCTTGTGAAGTTTCACAAAAATTGTACAAATGTAAATTTGTATACAACGAACTTAATATGTGCCCTGTTCTTGGTCAGTCTTTGAACCCCTATTGTTTTCAGTACTTGGACTTCCCTAGTTTTCACCCAAAATAATAAAAAGGAGTATTGAAATACAGTAATTATCTAAGCCACGACAGCTCTAAAAAGTGTTTATGTAGTAAACAGTGACCTCTACTGAGGTAACTGGGAATTATTTTTGCCTCCAAATAAATGAAAAGTTAACTTAAGCGAAAACTCTCCCCTGCCACATTACCACACCATTGGAATACTGGTGATTTTACCGGACTAACTTCCCAAGTGTGTCCACATATACGACTGCCAAAGATATGTTAGCAAAGGCAAAGAATCTGTTGAATACACACTTAACAGGATATTAGAGATCTCACTGACAGACGATTTTCAGAGCAGGCAAATTTGCCAAGTAGGCAAGCTAATGATATTTTCAGAAAGAAAATCTAAATCCAACAAGAACATTTTATCATTCTACTGTGGATTAGCTAATAATGTAGAAAACATTTTGATCTTGTTTTCAAAAATAGATACCTGCAGTATCAGTATCATTTCTTCCATTGTCCCATTTTCAAAATAAACTGAAAAATTCACAGATTATTATTTTTTCCCTTAATTAAACAAAGCATCAGATGTCAGTGTCTTCAATACAACACATTGTAGGACTGTGGCACCAACTCAATAAATAAAAATGAGAAAATACTTGAATGGTAAAATAATTCAACCCAATCACTCCCCACGATTAATCTGTTCATTTCTGCAGTGCAAATGGCGTTCTCCTGAAGTGAGCTGCAGGGCAGAGCTGCATACGCTGAGGAGGTGCTTTCTCCATGCTTTGTGGATTCAGGAGCTGCAGCAGCAGCGCCACCTCCTGCAGGGGCAATGACACTGCAGTCAGAGCTCACCTCTGGGGAAGAGAAAAACTGCATTAATGACAGCTAATATCTGCATGAACCTTCAGTTTTCACAGCACTTTACACCACGATAATGAAAACTGATTTGTGAAGTTTCTACAAATGGATGTGATTGCAGGTGTGAATGGGGAAATGCATGATGACTGTGTTCACCCGATTCTCCCCTACAGACTGAGTAACTGATCTGTTGATGTGCCTCCTCTTTGTGCTGAGCCTGCAGGGTATGAGGCTGAAGGAGCACGTTGTTTTTCCCAGGTAAACACCTTCAGGGTTTGGACTGCAGAGCCCTGCTGTACCTGGGCCACTGGCGCTGCCTGTCGGTGAGGGGGACGTAGACGACACCCATGAGGGCCTTCCTGGAGAAGGTGCCATCACTCTGCCGGTCGTACTGCTCCAGAACCTGAGTGCTCCCTTCTGGGCCGACAGGGAGAACCAGCCTACCACCTGGCTTCAGCTGGGCCAGGAGCTGCCGAGCGCAGAGACACACGAATGCACAAAGGAGAAAGCCGCCTATGACTGCCGCCTTCCTGTTCACAGAGATCTATACAAACTTATCTTCCTGCCAAAGGCACAGTGGTACAGTGCCTATGCTCCCAGTAAGAGAGGGTAAACACCTAGAGTTAAGCCATTACCATGTGGAAGCATAATCCGCAAAACTCCACTTTCTCAACTGAATATTACACTGTCCACAAACACAGCCCGGCCCTGCCCTGTCCTTACAGCTTTCACCCAGCCCTGTCCTTACAGCTTTCACCCAGCCCAGCCCTGTCCTTACAGCTTTCACCCAGCCCAGCCCTGTCCTTACAGCTTTGGGGAGGGTAGGAGCTGCTGCTCCGACATGGATGGCATCGTATGGGGCTCCTTCTGGGAAACCCAGCCGCCCGTCACCAACTGCAGACAAACAGAAAAACAGGCCACATTTTGCAGTAGTACAGTAATGCTTACACACAGACTCTGCTGGTGTCCCCACTGCAGCAGAGAAAAACCTGGCACATTAAGTGCCCATATGAAGTTCATTTCAACATCACTGCATACGTTCCAAAACAAAAACAGGCAGCAGGCTGGGATAAAACAACCGTGAAGGGGATTAGCCAGGTTCACCTGTATGTGAAATCCAAACACTGCTCCTTTCAGACTGATTTTCTTTGCCCTTTTACTAATCTGGTCAAGCACATATAGTAATGCAGGCCTATTCTATACCGTATGCCATAGCTTACAGACCACACCAACACAAGCCCACTACAGGCCCTGCAGCTCACCAACTAGTTTGATCCGTCCTGATGTGAGCAGGTCAGGATCGTCAGCGCGGACGTTTCGGATGGAGTCCTCCACCAGCTCCTCTATGTGCTCAATACCCACCACTCTCCCAGTGGGGCCCACCTGCACCGGGGAGGGCAGAGCACACGTTTTCCAGACATATCACTATTATGGAACTGCAATTCAGTTATCATTAATAAAAACCAAATACATTAGGCCAAAAGACAATATGGCACAATGTTTTTCACATTATTTCATTTTTTTTTTAAGTGGAACTGCAGTACTAAAGATGAACCAAATAACTGAAAGGGACAACAGTCAAATGCCTGACAAGCACTGCATTTGAACACAGCTTTGATTTCATGGAAACGTATTCTGAAGGCTGCCTGGTGATCAGACACTGAAGCAGCCAGAGGTACCGTGTGGCAATATGAAGGGGAGAGGGAGCATTGGGACCTACCATCCTGGCAAAGCAGGCAGTGAGATAGCCACTCCCTGAGCCCACATCCAGCGCTGAGGCCCCCTCTGTCAGCTTGTCCCTCAGCACCTCCAGGGCATGGGCATGCTGTACGCAAGACACATGCTCATTTCCATCTGCTCTTGGTAGGCCTGAGCTTCTGGGATCATGTCTAACATGGATCTTCAGTCTGAGCTACACTATATGGCCAAAAGTATGTGGACACCCCTCCTAATTATTGAGTTCAGGTGTTTCAGCCACACCAATTGTTAACAGGTGCATAAAATCAAGCACATAGCCATGCAATCTCCATAGACAAACCTTGGAAGTAGAATGGGTCGTACTGGAGAGCTCAGTGACTTTAAACATGTCACTGTCATAGGATGCCATCTTTGCCACAAGTCAGTGAGCAGAATTTCCGTCCTGCTAGATCCGCCCCGGTCAACTGTAAGTGCTATTATTGTCAAGTGGAAGCGTCTAGGAGCAACAACAGCTCAGCCACGAAGCGGTAGACCACACAAACTTAGCGGGGCCGCTGAGTGCTGAAAGCGCGTAGCATGTAAAAACCGCCTATCCTCTGTTGAATCACACACTACAGAGTTCCAAACTGTCTCTGGCTGCAACATCAGTACAAGAACTGTGTCAGGAGCTTCATGAAATGGGTTTCCATGGCCGAGCAGCTGCACACAAGCCCAACATCACTATGCGCAATGCCAATCGATGGCTGGAGTGGTGCAAAGCATGCCACCACCGGACTCTGGAGCAGTGGAAACGCGCTCTCTGGAGTGATGAATCGCGCTTCGCTATCTGGCAGCCTGATGGACGAATCTGCGTTTGGCGGATGCCAGGAGAGCGCTACCTACCGGAATGCACAGTGCCTACTGTAAAGTTTGGTGGAGGAGGGATAATGGTCTGGGGCTGTTTTTCAGGGTTTGGGCTATGCTCCTTAGTTCCAGTGAAGGGTAACATGAATACAACAGCATACGATATTTTAGATAATTGTGTGCTTCCAACTTTGTTTAGGGAAGGCCCTTTCCTGTTCCAGCATGACTGTGCCCCTGTGCCCCACGTCCATAAAGACATGGTTTGATGAGTTTGGTGTGGAGGAACTCGAGCAACCTGCACAGAGCCCTCATCTCAACCCCACTGAACACCTTTGTGATGAATCAGAACGCCAGCCAGGCCTTCTCGACCAACATCAGTGCCTGAGCTCACAAATGCTCTTTTGTCTGAATGGGCACAAATTCCCACAGAAACACTCCAAAATCTTGTGGAAAGCCTTCCCAGAAGAGTGGAGGCTGTTATAGCTGCAAAGGGGGGGGGAGCAACTCCATATTAATGCCCATGGTTTTGGAATGGGATGTCCAATAAGCTCATATAGGTGTGATGGTCAGGTGTCCACATACTTTTGGCCACATAATCCATCAGTTGTTTTGGAACCAGTAAGGGTTCCAAATGGGATCAAAACTTGCTGGTGTTAAGCAGGCCACTGCATTAGGCCCACTTGTAAGTTAAGCACCTCAGAACTATACACAAAGATGTTACAACTGCCTTTGCTGATTCCTGTACAACCATCATGAGTGATCTGAAGATTCTCTCTGGGGTAATTAATGTTCCTGCATCATTCAGTTATAGATATGATCCCTCAGTTTCTTCCAAGATGTCACTTTCATTTTTTTTTAATTCAGATACACACAGTTTACACAGTTAACAATGTGAGAGGTAGGCTATGAAAAACCTCACTGATATTTTTCAGCTACAATGATGTGAATTGTTCAAAGAGCACTGCTGTAGAGAGCTGAAGGTTTCAGCTGGTTAAAATGGTAGGACTTACAAAGCAGCACTTACTCATACCCCATGTACTCACCATGTGTGGAGCACTGATGGTGGCCTGGTAGCCTGCAAGAGCAAGAGAGAAAAACCTTCAGGAGCCATAACACACTATGCTTCCACCTACACACACAGCCAAACCAGAGGTGCTGTAGCTTTATCAAATTATTCACAAAATCACATCTTAGCTTAACTGTCAGCGGTCCTACATACCTTTCTCTCCACCTGAACAATGGAAAACGTTGTGGTGCAAAATAGCTTCCGTACATCAATAAGATCAGTACAACATACTGACGGTGGCCGAGTCGTTAGCTGCCTAACAGGCATTCCGTAAAGGCAATTATTATCATCATCAGGTCTGCGGGTGCAGTGTGACTGTGTGCATTTACCTATGGACTGTGGGGAGTCCTGGTAGGGGCTGTCCCTCGAGTAAATGCCTCTGTCAGTAGCCACCATGGCATCAAACACTCGATCAGATTTAATCACCCCATGATCTTTGGAGAAAAATGGTTCAGTGATTACAGTTTAATCAATAACCACTAACTTTATGATGACCGACAGGATGAAAATAATAATAATGCTCACTATCTTACCCCTGAGTCTGCTGACGAGCTCTGCGTGTGTCTTGCCGCTGGACATCCACGCCATGGTTCTGGACAGCAGCACACCCATAGGGAAGGCCACTGCAAGCAGTCGGACCGTAGCTCGCATCTCCAACCCGCTTAGCCTGCCAATGACAGCACAGCCATGGGGAGGACAAACCGAGCCTGACGGTGCTTCCGCATTCTGAGGGGTGTGAAGCCAGGCTAGGACCCGGTGGGTAAGCTCCCAGAAGCCTTAGGATTTTGTGCTTTACTCTGACCAGTGAAGGAGACTTTCCGCAAATTCAATTACTACAGAACCGTAAAGCTTAAATAAACTTTGTTTCTAATGCAACCGTTATGGTTTACTTCTTGTCACACTGTATAAAAGCAAACGTATCAAGGGAATAATAAGGTTTGGAGCAATCACTTCACTCGTGGACTACCTGCAAAAGATGGAAACACATCAGGGCTCAGAAAAGCGCTGTACAGCTATACTTGCACGAAGTCATCTCCGCATGAACGCTAAAAATTTTGGGGACTCATTCACTTGTAGCTTAAAGGTATGACACAAAGTTTGTTGTTTGGCCAAACCATCTTTATTAGCGGATAGTCTGGATGATTTCTAACTATGGTCTGCTGCAGAAATTGTCCAGCGAATTGTTTAACGTTAGCATGCGATAGCACAGCTGATTGACTAACAGTTTTTAGTTGCGTATAGCTAGCCAATGAAATAGCTCTACGCGAGAACATCTGCAGTTTAATTGATATTGCAGGCTACAAATAACAGGCAGCCACTGTGTTTTCCCAAATACCTTGGTTTATAGTATATATCTCACCACAGCTATCCGCCGTCCTCTGCCATCTCCCACACTCGACCTTGCTTTACGGCAGCGTTCCTCTTAGAAACGACCGGGAGGCGGAACACTCCTCATCCAATAACGTTTGTATTATTCATTATTATTTTAAGCGCTCCAAACACAGCAGGGGGATGTTTGAGTGACAACGACATACTCCAATCGTATTATTCAAAATCGGAAGCACTTATTTGTTATTGGTTGGAAGTAAAATAGGACATCTCATCACATACAACGTGAAGCCATCACAACATCCACTAGCTGCGTTAGCTGCTAGCAAGATAAGCTCAGCCCAAATTTAGAAAATATTTACTGTGTTATCATCGATGAAGTTAAACTGCAGTCCGGACATATCGACTGTGGAGCGTAAGTAGCTGTACCTATTCATACAAGTAGTTAACCTGCCCGATTGCTGACGTTAGTTAACTTCCTTGCGTCATGACAACATTGCAAACTAGCTAGATACCTTTCCAGAATAAACTGCAGATACACCACTAGCGAGACTAACCAGATATCTGTCAGTGCCATCGACAGTGAGATCCATTTAGCTTCTAGCTAGTTAGTTAGTTAGTTAGTTTCTAGCTAGAGTCAGTTAGCTAAGGGATGGGTCATTATTATTGACGTTACGTTAGTTAGGTCTCTTGTTATAGCAGAAGGCTAACGCTAGCTACCTCGCTACTGGACGTGCTGAAATGCAGGCACTGCCAGCTGTGAGCTGCGTTTTACACGAGTAGCCTTACAGTGATCAGGTCGCCATGATCCACTAATCCTTGCTGTGCTAACGTTAGTTAGCCAGTTAGCTAGCCGATATTAAAGGTCACAAGCTACTTTTAGTTCTGCCAGCTGGCGGACAGCCTTATTTAAGCATCGCCAAGTATTCCATCGGTAATTTAGGCCAGCTTTGTGCAGCTGACCAATGCATTTATGGATAAAGAATATCATTTAACTTTAAGTTCAGTAAGTTAGCGGTCAAAGTTGTTTATGGTGTCCAATACAGCGAGTCTATTAGGCGAGCTGTCATGCCACCGGCAGGTGGTTAACCGTCTCCGACAAGTTAAGGGTTGCATCTGCTGTAATACCTTACTTCACCACTCTAACAGGCCACGAAGCTGAAGGCATGATCGACGATTTCGGGAGTCACGAAGCCCGGTCCAGCGGAGAGCTGTGGTCGGAGATCTGTTCGGGGCTGCCGGAACAGAGGATGGGGGGTGAAGAGGCGGCGGAGTTCACCGATTCCTTCCAGCCCCCGCTGCAGGAGAGCGACCATGCCAGCGCAGCGAACGGCATCCCCTGGGAGCCCATGGCGGACTCAGAGGTCTACATCGCCAGTCTAGGTAACAGTCTGAATCCGGGCTCATCAGACGTTTGTTTGATAACTACCCTTGATTTCACCACAGAACCTTGATGCAGTGCTGAGATTAAAACATTTTTTTCCAGAAAACCGTTTAAGGAGAATCAAGGGCCAGTCTCAGGAAGTGACCTCAAGGGAAATGCTTCGCACTCTCTCTCAGGCCAAGCAGGAATGCTGGGATAGATTCCTTTATGGTGCACAAGGATCAGATCTCTTTCAAGAGGGAAGTGACATGGATGAGAGGTGAGCAAAACAAAAAAACGAAGGGAAGCCGTACAGTGTTGGCTCAGGTGGGGAGCATGACTACAGCTCTCATAACAATGGCTGTGTTATGAAGATTTTGTGTTGCTTGTTCAGTCCATTTGTGGACAGTCCTGTCTCAGCACACACCTGCAGTTACACAATGATTCAGGTACCTGTGTGAGATGCAGTGTTCTTCTTGAGCCATCGAGGTGAGGTGCCTTGAGTACACACCTCACAGGACTTCCGTTTAGATTGGTACTGAAGATGTTTATGGGTCAAGAAGCCCAGACAATGGAGGCACAGGGGTTTTCAATATAAAGTATAGAGCGTGATATCTTGCTGCTGTAAAGAATTGTCAGTGATGCTATTGCCAAATGAAATATAGTAGTATGGCCATCCTAAAGCATTACTTTAAGAACACTGGGTCTCACAGTGTTGCTCCAGGTGTGTGACAGGCGTTAGAGTGTACGTTGCACCTGGCAGATTGCAGAGAGGCCTGCTGGCACTGCTGGTGTCCTGACACCGTGTGTTCCTCCTGCACAGCGCTCTGGAGCATCTGAAACGGTGGCTGCAGCCGGAGAAAGTGGCCATCAGTGCAGAGGAGCTGGAGTACCTCCTCCTCCCGGAGCAGGGCGGAGAGCGGGCAGTGCGAGGAGCAGCTGCAGAGACGCAGACGGAGGAGAGGCCAGAGGAGGAGGGGAGCCAGGCTCCAGAAAAATAGACCCACTGTGGAAACACCCGCGTTATTCATCTAGCTCTAAAGAACACCACCTCAGCAGTGTCGTACAGCACAGGTATCATTCAGGTGCTGTCTCCCTAGTTTCCATAATTTACTCATTTATGGGGAAAGGGTGCTTAAACTCCTGTCTCATATCGTTCTTGTCAGAGGGGAAATCCTGGTGTTTTTGTTCACAGTTGTAGGTTATATAACCTTTCATTCCATGATCTAATTATCTTGTTGGTCCTGAAATGCAATTGAATCTGTAAATAGCTGTTTAAACTCCAGTACATATCCTGAAATCATTTGGACTACGGTAAAAAAAAAAATCTAGTTCAGTCACCCCAGTATTCCATATAAGAGAAACTGGGCTGCCCATCACATGGTTTGTAATTCATGCAGCCACAGAGCTGCAGTGAAAGGGATGTGTGAAAATGAATGAAATACTAATAAAATGCTTGCTGCTGCAGTGAGCGCCCCCTGGTGCCGTGACAGTGTCAGCACAGGAAGGTGTTCCAGATTCTCCTCTGCAGCGAGACGGTCTTGTCGGTCTGGAGTTACAATCACAGTTTAGTTTTGCTACTGGAATATATCCATGGAAAAAGTGAAGACTATATTAAGTGGGGGAAAATATAATATCTGAAGGTTTATATCACAGATTATTATTTACATAATAATTGGCTTCATATTTTAATTCAAAGGTAAAAAATTAGGTAACACATCATATTTCAGATAAGATGAACAACTGGAAATAATAATGAAGCATAGATTCCAGACTCAGAATGTTAAATGAATGAACAAATATTAATGTGTAGGAATAACTGTTTGATAGAAATGTTTGCCACTATGCATTAGTAATGGTCATTAAATCTATATTTTGGATAATTCTCACATTTTGTTTGTTTCCTGTAAAAGGCCATATACTATACCGTATGTGCTGCGTTGAGAGGCACTGCTGTTGTTCTTTAGCAGTGTGGGCACCATATGGGGGCCAATCTTAGTGCTGTTTGCAACTATTGGATCAGTGTTTGAGTTTATATAGGGACTTCTTCAGAGTAACAGTAAAATTTAAATTCATGCCTTTTCAGATTTTGGAAAATCTGAGTTTCTATGTACAAATGTCTGTCCAAAATTGAGTTTTGTTTGATTTAACGTGCATTGGCCATTTTCCAGTCATGGTTATGTCACACAGACATTTTAACATTCCCTCTGGAAAATTTTCATTTTCGGTACGAAAATGCATCATCATTTAAAAAATGTAAATTACTTTCCAGTAATGTGTACCACATAGAAATTGACTGTTGAATAATATTGTACATGAAGGGGACTGTTCTGTCATTAAGCAGCCACCAGATGGCAGCACAAGTGAAAGACTTTGCAGCTGATGTCAAGGTGATTGCTCACTTTCTCATGAAAATAAAGATAATGTTGGCCTGTTTCAGTGTCAGTGTGAAAGCTGAAGTCTGTTGTGTTAAACTGCTTGTGTTGCACCTTGTGATATTCTGAGGTGGTTTTAAATTTAAATTGATTTTATTCACATAAAGTCATAAGCTGGCTCTTATCATTAGTTCTGATCAATGCTTGAGTCTACCTCCTATTCAAAGAAATTGTGACTGACGTGAGATTTTGTAAGATTTTGCATGTTTGGCAAAATATGTGCATGCACGTGCACGAGTGCGCGCACACACACACAGTGAGCCCTATGCCATGGCCATCTCTGTCAGCAGATCTCGACCCGGCTGAACGGTTAAGGGAAGTTGTGGAGTCACACCTAAGACAGCTTTTTACACTACCATCAACAAAACACCAAACGAAATGATGGAATTTTTCATGGAACAAACATGTCACATCCCTCCAGTAGAGTTCCATACACTTGCAGAATCAATGCCAGTATGTATTGAAGCTGTTCTGGCAGTTTGTAGTCCAAAGCTCTATTAAGAGACACACATACATGCATAAATCATATTAGAAATGAAATTAGCCAATAACCTGTTCCTTATTGATGGGATGAACCATGTCCATCACACAGTTTCTCAATTTAGGAATGTTAGCGATGAGATCCACATGTTTATACACCTAGAAAAAAACAAAACCACATATACACCAAATATACCAAATATAAGCAGCTACTGCATTACCTTTCCTAAAGGACCTTTAAATCGTTACACTGAAGCCATGAAAAGCAGGTTTCTCACACTCACCATTAGGCTACAGCATGGAGATCAAACGGGCGCCCCCACAGCAGACGGGGTTTCTCGCATTACTCACGGCTGATTGCACTCAAAGTGGGCATAATGACGGCTGCAGAGTTATCGTTGCATTTGTGGAAGTGCAAGACAAGATGAGGGAAACCTTGGAGCCAACGGTATCGTCTAGACGTGACTAAATAATCATGATTTGCACATCTAAAGATAAGAAATCAAATAACCATTTTATAACATTTGAAGTAAGGAAAAAATATTTCAATATTACAATATTTCATAGTAAAAATCTCATTGTAAACTAGGGTGACCATACGTCCTCTTTTCCCGGACATGTCCTCGTTTTGGGACCTAAAACATGCGTCTCTAAACGAGGACGTGTCCGGGAAAAAGAGGACGTATGGTCACCCTATAAGCTACGCACTTACTGTACCTCCATACAGCGTGATCATGTTGCAGGTGGCTGCAGTCCAGCGATGAGACATTAACTGCGGATTAAATACAGAATCCGTCCACAGAGAAATAAAATAAAAAGAGCGGCAGGAATGAAATATTAGAGTGGATTCAGCATCATTTAGTGCAACTGGCTTTAAAATTAATAAAAGTTTTGCATGTCTCTCCGCAATGGGATTAGTGTATGAAAGGAGTCCAGGATGTGCCATGTTGATAGCCAGGGGACTTCAGCCTAACAAACATTCAGTGAATTACATTTGTGGTCCACTCTGTGGTGACGGGATTAGGCTTTCTTTTGAGATGTGTGGGCTTGCTGGCTACAACATACAATTAGCCTAACACCACTTTACTGTTTTAGGTAGAGTGTACGTTGTTCTTCCATGGTTACCGCGCAAAGTAAGCTCCAAGTGTTTTTTTTTTTTTTCTTTTTTGTCATTGTTTTAAGTGAATGAATAGCTAAAAAACTTTGCTGACATATTGCACTGTCTGTCTTATGATTACGATTTCTAACTTACAATTGTGTGTAAAATATGATTAAAGCTAAATCTAACCAGCATCTACCCGTTTACTACCCGTCTCTGAGGCAGTGCCTTTGATTTATGAGGCAATGAGGTGGTATTCAGTTGCAGACATCATGCACCAAGGCTTCAGACTTTGCATCGCAGAAGTGAAACTTTTTTAGACTGGAGACGACTAATCAACCGTCTGACGGACTAACCTACAGTAGGCTACATCTCACACGTCCTCTCAGCTGGGTATTTGAAAATAACCCTCCGAAGCAGCTCTGTTTATGGCTATTCAGAGGTTCAAAGAGAAGTGCTAAGGCTTCAAAATGGCAGCTGCTGTTTTTTATTAGTATTTCTTCATTGACACTTGTGTAATTGCGACGGAGGGGAGACCGATTGCCACGTCAAATTAATTTGTTCGCAAAGAATGTAACCGATAGTAAAACAGTTCTTTGGAATTTGTTAAAAACTGAAATAACCTCTCCAAAAATCTACAGCTGAAACTAAAAAGTCTTCAGTCGTGGAGAAAAAATAATCCTTGACAGTTTTGACTGTGGAATATTTATAATACGTTGATAATGTTCTCATCTCAGTATTTGGCACTGTTCACTTTATTCAAAAGACTCTGACCAATAATTTAATGTATAGACAATTTCATATACTGAAGATACACCTACAATGTGCGTTGTTGATGACTGATGGGTAATTAGTAAATCCTTAAAAAGGATTCAACTCTACCCACTCTCTAAACTCACATAGGTCCACGTAATAATTCATATTCAAAAGACGATATTTGCTCTCTTTTTGTTCATTTCTCCTGTATCAGTTTGGATACATATGACAGAATCTTGTGTTATCGTATCCCTTTCTTATAATAACTGCCTGATCTTTAATTTCGGTAAGGAAACTCATTTTTCTCCATATTTCGTATAGTGCTTTGTTACGATGTATCTCTCGGCAGGTTCATACATGACAACTTCATATTTCGAACAATAAAAATAATGAGATGTCTTTTTAAGGCTTATCACAATTGCATCATTTAGAAGCCGAAATAAATAAAGTATGGTAACAATAATTAATGAACATCGCAAAGTAACCGGCGGCAGCCACCATGCACTGAACTGTGATGGATTAGTCAGCATTTGAAGACTCTAAATTCTGCTTCGTCTCAGGGTTGATTTGAAGCCCGTTGGTAAAACGCCCCCTTAGACCCCTTTAGTTGTCCTGCACTCATTTAAAGCCATGGCAGCTGTCAGTAGCGACCATTTTATGAGCGCTTACAGGTCTGGGACTGAAAATTAAGCGAAACATCTGTATGCGAATTAGTGAGAGACTCCGTGTCCAAACAATACAGCCACGCTTGAGTGTTTCTGTCTTCTCTTTTCTTTTATTAACAGAGTAACTTCATGGTACATATGAATCCACTTCTTACTGAGGAGGACCGTCACTGAAGACTTGAGAGGAAGCGCAGTCTGCGGATCCGAAATGAGATCCGCAGCGGGCGCGTAAACAGCGTCTGCGGATCGGCGCAGGTCAGCATCCCCTCGGCAACAGCGCGCCGACAATTGATTTTCCATTCCTGCGAGTGTGAGCGGCAGGTATTCGACTTGTTGCTTCATTGGTAACAGTGCAGAAATCGGCTTTAGTCTTCATCCAGAATGACAGAATATTTGTGACGGGTGATCACAGCGGATCGAAGCCAGTCACCGATATTCTGAGGTAGGTAGAGTAAGACCTTTTTACAATAGGTATTATTTGTTATTATTTGTGCGGAAATATTTAATGTAAGGCGCAAATTTAACATTTCTTACCCAAAGAATCAAATCAAATTCTTGGAAACCGGACGCTATTTGGAAAGAAATGTAACTATTTCTATATTTACTGCACTTCTAATGTTTAAGTAGCAATATACTGAGACATAAAAGACACAAGTAAAACATTACGAAAATGCATTTTTTTCTTTTTGCAGCTGTAAAATAAAGAGGAAGGGACATGCCCATCTACTCCGACTTTTTCCAAAAGATTATCATATCTTCCAATCGATTATCATATTTACAATTAACATTCTTCTAATTTCTAATAATTAGAAATGCGGGTCTATGTAATAGGCCTCACTGTTTGAAACCATTACTGTGCATCGTATAAGTTCACTGTAAGCCACACACGTTTATATTGATTGAATATGTATAATGTGGAAGCAATAAGCTTTAAAGAACTATAGCTGGGTCGTGTCGCTGTTGGTCGTATTAAGCTGATTTTGCTGGCTTATGCAGAAAAAATTAACTGAAAACTTAAGTGTGAGAAAGCGCAAATAAAGGCGTATTTTGTAATCAAAGGTGTCCCATGGGATCGATCTGTGAACGCTGCTTGCAAACTCGTTTATGAATGAATTGATAACGCTGAAGGCAGAGTGCGCAGAGCACGCAGGGGCTTCATTGCAGCTGCGCTTTCTTTGTAGTAAGGCTTAGTTCAACAACCTTCCAATGTTCCAAACGTTTTTTATGCATCACAAAAATGTGAAAATTATTTGAAATGGAAATAAAAATGCAAACTACAAGTACTCTTGTCCAAAACAATAACTAAAGCTATTTAGAGCACATAGTTCAAATGTGCCAGCACAGTAGTTCAATGCATTATACACTCCAGGCAACAGCTCCCCTTAAGAGTGTGTTGTTTAGTTTATAATGGATTAGGCTACAGCTGGTATCTGGTATCTGGTCCTAGATCAGCACTTATGGACAACTGCTGCCTCAAGCACAATGCCAGGGATCTCAAAGGCAGCGTCAGAGGGAAATGTGATGGCAGTGTACATTTGAGAAGGGAAGAGGAGGAGAAGAAAGTGCTCTGAGAAGGAGCCCAGAAAACAGACATGCAGACCACAGCATACAGCCGGACTCTCAGGGCCAGAAGCCCAAAGGCTTTACCCCTGCTGCTTTTCGTTCCCTTGGCTAGCAAGCTTGAATGGTGAAAAAGTCATTTCAACACATAAATAATAAGGAACTCCAAAAATGCTTTCAACATGCAAAAAGGCCAAGTAACTACCATTCATGAACAATTTATTCTCTAGCTGGTAGAAACACTTGCAAAAATAGGTCTGCTATTGAAAATGTTATCTCCATGAAGCCAAGTTTAAGTAAACACTTTAGGTTTGTAGAAACTGAAGCTGCACCACTGCAAAGCTAGCCAATGCTTCCTACATTGTTTTTGTGTATCTTACCCCTGTTTTTTATATTACCATATGAAGGACTTTCAAACTGTCACATTAAAGTCTAAAATACAGGAAATAGTGAAAATTCATACTGTAGGTGAAACTAAAAACTTGGATGCTAACATGTAAAGTGGGCGGCAGTGTAGCATAGTGGTTAAGGAGCAGGACTCGTAACCGAAAGGCTGCTGGTTCGATCCCCGCTGCTGCTGTACCCTTGGGCAAGGTACTTAACCCGCAATTGCCTCAGTAAATATCCAGCTGTATAAATGGATAACATTGTAAAGAACTGTAACCTATGTAAGTCGCTTTGGATAAAAGCATCTGCTAAATGAATAAATGTAAAATGTAAACGTAAAGCAATTCAAGAAGTATCAAGAGGATACAGAGTTGGGCAGACACCAAGCAAATGTAGTTTGCCAAAGTTGAAGTGCTTTACACAGAACAATAACGATGTATAGCCGGGTTGTTCTATGGGAGGTACAAACTTAGAGTTTGGGCAAAATTAAAAGGACAGAGAAGGGCAACAAGACTGTTGTCCTATTTTCTGCAAATGAAACACATATGTAATGGTGTGTGGTGGAACCAGATACCCTTAGAGTGTTCAAGACCAGTCTTGACACAAACAGAATAACAAGCCTCTTGGCCTGCTCTTGCCATTAAACTTCTCATGTTATGTAAGTTTCTAAAAACTTGATTAAGTGAGCACTCATCTAGCAAACCGCACACAGCTATGGCAACAGCATCAACGGTAGGAGGTCTGCACTCCCCCCCCCCCCCCCCCCCCCCCCGCGTGACCTTCTTGCCTAATAGCAGCTGCCCACCATGTCTGACTCAACACTGTTTTTGATCTGTCTTTGTCGCTTTGTCGTTTTTCTCCATACAAGCGTCCTTAAGTGAGTGGAAACATATTGACATCTTCAAGCTTTAGGAGCCAATTTGCAGAGGGACAGGAACATTGCTGCACAATTCAATTACTTTCAGATGTTCCAGTCGTTTCATTTGCACTTTGCTTTCCTGTATCTTGGGAAGAGGTATTCTTTTCAAGAAACATATCGGAGAGCTGTGAATTGGTCACTAGCTGTTTCAGATTACAACAATAGTGAGCTATGAGTTTTGAAGCCTTACCAGTCTGTACCTGTAAATTTTCATTGAGGAAGATCCTTGGAGTAATCCCTGATTAGCATGGAATTTTTGTCCAGCACAATGAATTCTGTCCGAGATTCTCTCAAAAGAATCTCATTAAATAAGATTAAATGAGAAACAGAAAGCAGTTTGTACACCAGAGGAAGGACACGATCCCTATCTTTTACTCTAAAAATAAAAAGTAAAATCCAGATAAACTAAAAGCTGTAAATGCCTTTCTTCTCCTATTACCCAGTGTGTTCAAATTAATTGGTAGGTCTATTAGCTTTTTGTCCAAATGTCTTTGTTACCATGAAGATTATTTGTCATTTCCACTATTTAAAACCTGAATAGATTCATGTTTGAAAATATAATTTATCCTAATGCCTTTGTAATTTCCAACAGTGTATTCATAGGTAATCATGATTTAGTATGGATAGTGGTATATACTAAAATCAAAAAAGAGATTAAGTCACAAAAATCACATTAGGAATAGGAGTTGCAAATTAGGAAACATGATAGCATGATAACATGGCAATATGGAAATGACTGTTAGAAAAAAGACAGAATATCAAAAAAAAAAAAGATTCAGGGAAAAATGATTTATGTCTAATGTGTTGTTTTTCATTTAATCCCTTTATTCCCTTCTCTAATTTTAAATTCTCTTGCCTAAAGTTTCTTTTTCTTTATTTTTCCACGGCACTGACATTCGGTTTTTCAGTTCCTTTGTCTTTCATCTGGTCTCAGTGAGAATTTATTAAAATATTTATTTAAAATAAGCAACTTGTCAGGAGATATTACGGAACATAACAAACTGTCAAATTTGTTTGCCAAAAAGAAAGCAAAAATGGGAAAAGACTAGAAATGAAACCCTTTTTTTGCCTAGTGCAATTTAAATGATATCAGAAATATGCCCATTCTTTGGAGGCATGAGTCTCTGGGGGGAGAAGTGACCAAGGAGTAAAATGGTCTTTTAAATGCTGGCTTGTTTTGTGTGAAAGGGGGTGAGGCAGTCCTCTCCCCCCTCCTTTCAGGCTTGCCTGTTGAAACTGAATTGATTTGGGGTTGTTTGTTTTCTGCCTTTATTATGACTGGTGTGTACAGTTGATGTTTGCTGGCGAGGGGGTATCCAGGGGCCTCAACTTCATTCTAAAACTGAAAATCAAGTTTCTTGGCAACTGAGGGGGAAATTGTGACCAAAGATTCACTGATATGAACCATGATTATTTATGGAGCTGACAAAATGTAGGCAATATTCAGCTGCAAGAGTGTCCTCATGGTGCCAGTGGCCCCCTGGAACTGTACCCCTTTTAAGGCACACTTGGTACTTTTCCACTCTGAAACAGCACAACAGCTCCACAGTACAAATGTAAAAATATCTATGACAGTGAATTAATTTTCATGAATTTGTCATTTTCTGAAATAATTATTTGTAAGTGATGCAGTAAAGGGTGCTTCACTTGCAGTGAAAAGGGCTGTTTTTCTATACAGCCAGGTTATAAAGAGGTCATATCAGATTCAAACCTCTATAACAGAGGTCAATGGCCTCACTCCTCCACACCCTTTGTTCATTTTAGGCTTTTCTCACAGCAATTATATGTGATTATATGTTTAACAGAAAAGAAATGAGCAGCCCGTGACTTATGAGGCCAATGAGTCTGCGACTGTCTTTTTTTCATTCACATAAGTATTTGCATACTCAGTTTAAACGTATTAACCAACTGAACCATTATATTCATTCATTTAGGACAAGTTCATCTGCACTGTTAGTATGACTTGGGCCACGTATTGCTGGGATAGCATGGGAGGTGGGCTGAGTGTGCTGCTGGTGCACAGCACAGCCGAACGGGAAAGCAAGGTGAACACTGCTAACCAGAGCAGGAGCTGCAGTCAGATCAGCTGTTTCCAGCCACGATTCAGGCTGATCAGGAGCCACCAGAATCCACAAGCCTGTTGCACATGGATTTATTTAGCTTTAAAAAGCTGCCCTGACAATGGTTATAAATCACAGAGCGAAAGTTTGCTTTTTCTGGTTGTGTTTATGTCTTGTTGTCAGGGTGAAAGCAAGGGGACCCTCTCCCGTTACAGTCTGACAGGGTCTCATAAGATCCTGCCTCTTTTCTCTTTTTCATGTCAAATGCTGTACACTAGAAATTTCCCCAGTACAAACTTGCTTGACCAAACTATGGCTGCACTCATCAAGTACAGAGGCAGCATCTCGCAGGCGTTTTGCTCTCCCACAGAGAGCAATGGCTCCTGTTTTTCTGCCCTTCTGGCAAGACCAGCACAAAGAGCAGTGCATGCATAGCATGTCTGATAATACATTTCATTCATCTTGGACTTTGTGTGTAGAAGCAGACTGGACTCTGTGATCTAAACAAAGCTCTTAAACATCTTTACATAATAAGATTTTTCTGCCTTTCTCTTATGCTCTTCCTGTCTCCCTTTCTCATCTTTCATTATTAATCTCTTATTTTAATGAATTCATCTACGTTTTTGTGTCTTGGCTGATAAATACTTACATATAAATTACCTGTTTATTGGGGGGTGTATGAGTCCTTCCTAGAATAAATTAATTGTTAAGGCTTCCTCATGTCTGCTTGTGTTTTAAACCATGCGGTACTATATACACATCAAAGGAAAGTGTAACGAATTAAAGCACAGCAAAATAGCTGTCTTTGCAAATTATAATAACCAGGACTGACATTTAATGTGTAAGTTTAACTTTTCCTATCGACAGTTCCAAAAAATGCAAATGTGTTTATCCAATGTAGACTGAAAATGACCTACATAATTTGGGATAATTGTGTTACCTAAGTAGTGAGTCAAAAAGAGTACCTATCATATCATCCCCTGGCATCATGGGAAGCACATACTAACGCACCTCCACTTGCCCTGAATGACCCCTTTGAACTTCAGAGTTTTTTTCACACATATTACAGGACATGACGAAGTCATCAAGCACCACCAAACAGAAATAGCTGCACAGAAGCGAATCGATTTTGAAAGCATGGTTCCACTTGCATTATGAGAGTGAAGAAAGCAAAATCAATAAGAACATTTTAAAAATCAATCCCTTCAATCCCCCACATTGGCTGAGCACACAGTGCCTAATGGCTCTGTGCATTTTGCTTTTGGCATTGCTAGCCCCAACAGCCCCAACAGCCCCAACAGTCATTCAGATATGAAAATTGCAAATGAACACATTTGCAGGCTTGTATGTCCCCTGAAAGCAAAGCAAATACTTTTCCATTATGATAGACAGGATGAAAATGCACAGATTTGCAAAACAAAATGTTGGCCTTCTCCCAGAAATATGAGTGGCACTGGCTGGCCAGAGAGCAGCTCAAGGTGTGATATGGCGCAATTGTCCCCACTATAAATCTGACTGTGACTCATGTTGGTGCAGACACAGCAACGTTAAGCATTGATTTACTTGCAAGGAAGTCAAGCAGGAATTTGTAAAACATGACCTCACAGGACAGAACTGCGTCTGAGGGAGACAGCAACCGCACAGAGCACTGAGCTAAAATTTTTACAAATTCTGGGCAAAATTTCCCATCTGAAAATTGCTGCCTTACACTGAACTCAGCCTTTAAGGTCATATCTCCTCTGATTTGAGTATTCATACGTCAGTAGTTTAACACCACAGTCAGACAGAGTCACTGATGTGACTGGAACACTGTCAGGTCATGACACACTGCCGGGAGGTCTTTCACAGGAAGGAAGCTGGCTAGTGCACTCCAACACCAATCAGAGAGGAGGGGTTTGAAGATGAAAGAACTGGTTTTGTTAGTGGCCTGCATTGATGAAGACTATTTTTACATTTTATCTATCTCACAATGTTTTTCAGTTGAGTTGTGTTTCTGAATTTGTGCCCATAGTTTTACTTCCACATCTTTTTAAGAGGTCTTCTCAGATTTGTTCAGGAATGAAAGTGGTTTGGAATTGTTACCAATACTGTAACATCAGAGCCCCCAGTACTGTGAATCCAATCACTACCTTTCATGGTGTTATAGTGTTCCTTCATAATGATGCCAGCATGATTACCTATAGTTAAACAAAGCACTGAAGAGGAATAATAAAGATTTTTGGCCTGCTTTATTCCAAACTGCGCTATCACACCCGCACCCACCATTTTAGAATTATTTAGAATATATATATAATATATAGAATATTTCAGAGTATCCGTGCATATCAGTTTCCTTTAGTTCTTAAATCTCACTTCAAAGATGCCAATGCAATGGTAATACTCCAGCTAGCTTTACATTCTAGATAAAATTATTCAGGGAACTTTCTACCATTTGCTCAACTAGGTAATGTTAGCTACTTCAAAGTCTCCATACCTGGCTTACAGTAATGAAAGATCAGTTAATTAGGCATAAATATTATAGCAAGCTAAATAGATAGAATCTAATGAAAACACTACGCTAACCACTGCAGCTCCGCACACCATCCCCACCGTGCTAAACAATAGTATTGTTGATGTCAAACATACAGCACACTTTATGTCTCATCAGCCGTCCTATGCGCCAGGCTAGCTAGCTAACGCATATCTGTTTTTTCCTACTTTTTTCAGGTTAATAAAAAAAGTTATTTGGCAAATCCTCAAAGGTAACTTATTAGCTAGATTGTTTGATGAATACATTTTTGCATTGATAGGCAAGCTAACTAGCCAGGCCTGGCACCAGGAGAAAATCCAGAAGGGTGCAATTGCCATCCATGGGGGGTAGTGCTGGGCTCTCATCCTTCTTTGGTCACAAGTAATAATTGGTAGATGTCAAACTGATCTTGAAGATCAGTTAAGAAAAATGATGACAGTAGGGTAGATAGCTAGATATCTGCAATCATAAATGATCAAATTTGTGGCTGTCGGTTCTGCCTGCATTGTCCGTTGCTGAAGCAGCCGAACCTCCCCTGCCAAAAATCCTACAGCTTTGGCACAGCTGTTTGTCATAGCTGTTTGGCACAGCTGTTTGTCACAGCTGTTTTGTTTTGTTACCAGTAAGCAGACAGAGCCTCTGAAACCTGAACTTTGGGACAGCAGCCTAAGAGGGAAACATGATTCCATCAGGGAGTCGAATTGAATGCAGGTCCAGGTTATACAACCAGCACAAAGGGATTTACAAATGCCAGCTCAAAATGTCACCTACTTCATTTAACTGAATGCGTTCATCTTTGAATGTGTTTCAACTATGTAAAGTAGCCTAAATATACAGGGAATACAACCTAATGACATTAAAATATATAAACTCTAATGACATTTATGATTTTTTCCTCATATATTGGTCCTAGTAATTTTAAATGACCGATGACTTGTCTTGACGATGTCTTACAGCATGGTGTTCTGGCTGCTTTTTCTTCCTGGGTAGAGCTTCCACCTCTGGATGTGTCTTAGTGAGGCTTCAACAGTACAGGGCTTCATCTCTGTAAACTGATACTCACTGACAAGTTGTTTTATTTTCCTGTTGCGCTCAGCATTACAGTGCAAAAGCAAAAAAAGGGAGTCGTTTCTCTCAAAAATGACAAATGTATGTGATTTATTATTGTTCAGCTATTGGCTAATTACCAGTGTGCATTTATTGTTGTGCCGTAGGTGCCACCCTAATGCTCCCTAACGCTCGTTTGCACAGACACGCCCTCTGCCATGATGGACAAGGGCTTATTTCTTAATGGGTCCTGGGACAACATCTCTGCCGCCTCTTCTTCCTCTTCCATATCCTCCTCCTCTTCCTCCTTTTCGGGACTGGATCTTCTCTTCCACTTGAAGCCCATCTTCATCCCTCTTTACGCCCTGCTGGTGTTAGTAGCGTGCTGTGGCAACGTCCTCCTCCTGTTTCTTATTGGTCGAAACAAGAAGCTCCACAGCACCACCAACCTGCTGATCGGGAACCTGGCCCTGGCCGACCTGGTGATGTGCCTGTTCTGCGTTCCCCTGACTGCCGCCTACGCCTTCGAGCTTCGCGGCTGGCTCTTTGGCCGCCTCATGTGCCACTTTGTCACGCTGATGCAGTCGGCCACCGTGTTCGTGGCGGTGCTCTCTCTCACCGCCATTGCAGTGGACCGCTACGTGGTGGTGGCGTACCCGATCCGCCGGCGGGTGGGGCGGCGCTTCTGTGGGGGCCTCGTGGCTGCGATCTGGATGGGCGCCCTGGCGCTGTCCATGCCCACCGCCCTGCACACCGGGTACCTGGACCTGAGTGCCACAGGGCACCGCATGACCATCTGTGAGGAGTTCTGGCAGGGCCAGGAACAGGGCCGGCTCGTCTACTCCTGCTTTGTGCTGCTGCTGTCCTACTTTGTGCCGCTGGCGGCTGTCTCCATCTCTTACTGCGCCATCTCCCGCCACCTGCGGCGCCGAAGCATGCCGGGGGCTGCGGCCACCGCCCCCTCCCACCGGGAAAAGTGGAGCCACCAGAAGCGCAGAACCTTCCGGCGGCTGCTGGTGTCGGTCCTCTGCTTCGCCTTCTCCTGGCTGCCCCTGCAGGTGGTCAACCTCATCCGCGACCTGGACGCCGACTTCGCCATCTTGGGCAAGAATCACGTCAACATAATCCAGGTGTCCTGCCACCTGCTGGCTATGAGCTCCGCCTGCTACAACCCCTTCATCTATGCCTCCCTCCATGACAAGTTCCGGCTGTACTTAGGCCGGCACCTCCTCCCCCCACGACGCCGAGGCCACGGTAGGAGCAGCCTGAACACTTCCTACCGCCTCCCTCGTCTCCACACCTCCTGCACGCTGGCCGACGTCCCTGTGCTCAACACTGACAAGCCAGTACTGGAGGGGAACCCCTCCCTGTCCTGAGGCCAGTCACAGGGGGGAGGCAGTGGCTGTTTAATGTTTTGTTATGTCCTCATTCTTCATCTGTAGCATTTCCTACATGTTAGACCCCTGAATGTGCCCAGTCAGCGGCCATGTTGTCAGAAGGCTAGTCTCCAGGTTTCCATTGGCTAATATGTGACACAGTTTGGGCTGGAACTTGACTCCCCTGTTTCTCCAGGTGTGGTCACTGGGAAGCCACCTTGAGCTGGCCCCACAGCAAAGCATAGTGACGCATCATGGGAGAGAAGAGGGCCAGCACTGTCGGCAGCTTTGCAAGAGAACTGACAGGACAATAGCATCAAACTGACCTTTCTTGCACCCACTGCCAATTTGATGGAATGCTAAAACAAACCATTAAGGCATAAGATACGAAGAGAAAAGCTTTAGAAATATATTGAATGTGTTTGACAGAACTACTCTCACCACAGACCTCTGACAAGCATATATGGCCACATATCACTTCAGTAAACCAAACAATGTGATGTGTTTGTGTCTTCAAGCCTATGATAAATGGTGCCTTCAGGACAGAAACCTCTCACAGCCACTTTTCACATGGCAGGCAGAACAGCCAGAAAGCACAGGGTGGTCTGTCCATTCACAGAGTGGGTCTTCATGTATTTAATATATAGGCTGTCAAAATATTAGTCTGTCTTTGTAATTAGCAGTTATGAATTGTCCTTCCCTCAAAAACCACATTACACATCAGATTAATGCAATCACAGCACGTTGCATTGGCCACAGTGCAGCCATTAGGGGCAGGATAATGCACTCTTGCACTACGCTGCTTAATGAACCAGATGTTCGCAACATATAAAGCAATTAACAGGATGTTCCATTTACCAACAGCTCGGCCCCAAAACAGTCTACTTTCAGCACTGAAACGCCATTCCTTTATTCATTTACATTACTGATTAATTCTGCTCAACACAGATTGTTTTATATTATATGTACAATATACTTTTTTATTTTGAAGAAAAAATACTTTCTGTATAAATTTATATATAATTTTGTACCCATGCTAAAGATGTATCAAGGAAAAAATCAGGCTGTGATTCAAAATGTTTCTAAAAACAGCAGAGATTTAAAAATGCCATTGGTATATAAGTCTGTAGCTATACTGTGTTCCACTATGCTATTTAATGCTGAGTATATGGGAGATGATAAGAATGTTTCTCTATATACTCTGTATATAATGCATCTGTGATTGGCGCGAATGTCAAAGTGTCTTTGGTATGCCATTATGAGATAGTTAAAGGACATGTACTGTATGGATTATGTGTTTCTTTAATGTGTTGCTTCAAACTGAAATATACATCCTTGAAACTGTGCTTAACTCATTTGTAATGTTATGTTTATGTTGTAATGTAGATAAACGCAATATAATAGTATCAAAAGGATATTATATATCAGATGAAAAATCATTATATCTGTGAACATGTTTAATGATATACATGGTTTCTTCATGTTCTGCTTGTTATACACCAAGAGTGAATGATAATGCCAGACAGTGAACACACAATCTCACTCTTGGAACATGTGGATTTGGCTTGTATGAAAATGCATTACTGTGATACATGGTGAGTTGTCATCTCCCATTTAATGTGAAGGTGCATAGCAAACAGTGCCAGGTCTGTACTCTTTTTTCCTTTATTTGAGCACTTGACAAAGAGTAAATAGCTTAGCCTCTCCACTGAGAGTGGACGGAGGCAAATGTGTGCAGGCAGCTCCCTCTCTGGTTTGGGGGCGGGTAGCTTTATTTTTTTTCAGGCATCACAGATCTGAAGAGGGAAAAAAAATCTGATGGATCTCACTGACTATCACTGACCATATTTTCAGTTTTAGTGGACTTGGTTGTACAGACTTGCGCCAAATAAATGACTTCTTCAAATAAAATTTCTGGAAGTTGTCTTGCTTTTTATTTTTCTGCTTATTCAGCTCTGTTACTTCCTGTCTAATGGTGTGAGGTGGAGACACTCCCAGGGGCTCAAGAGCCAAAAAGACAGGCAGAGGCCACAGAATGACCCAACACCTCCAGCTCAATCCATATGCTCCATATCCCCATGACAGTGACTTAAACATAATGTTACAGACCCTATTATTAAAGCTAATTCTACTAAGAAAACAGTAAATGGATGCAACCACATTCAATTATTACATAATCCCTCACCATCTATTACAGAAACCCCCCAGTTTGGTTTTCTCACAGGATAGGCATCTCCATCAGCTGTGCCATTGTTAGGCTAAGTGCAGACCTTCTCCCTGAGATGAACTGTAATGTGAGCTAATGGATGGCCCTTTCACTGCTTCACACTGCCATCCTCCTCTGAAGGCTCTGGAGTACGCTGGGCCCTAATGTTGCCATCAAAGCAGCAGCGTGCTGAAGTCTCTCTTCTCAATTTGGGGGGCTTTCTAAAAGCTAACCATCTGCCACGCTGTCCTGTAATGAACTCCATCAGGCACAGAGACAGACTCATCCCACGTGGTGAATTTCCAAGGTGACTCACGGACGCGGCTCTGGTGATTGACACTGATTATATCCCCAACGTTTGCCTCTGTGGGAAAGCGGTCAGTCACACAGACCCCCCCTGGCGTGGAAGATCTGGGACTGCTGATGGAGAGAAGCTGACATACTGCGTCTCACAGAGTTTCTAACTCTGATTGTGTGCAGACCACAAGTGATCACAAACATCACAGAATTTCACTTCATTATATTACACTCTTACAATTCAATATTACAGATTAGTTATATCATATGGCATACATGTTCTGCTTTCAGGTTATGTCACGCATTAACACACACACACACACACACACACACACACACACACACACACACACACACACACATTACAGTCTGTGTATACCTTCATTCTGGCCAATGGGGTGATAACACAACATCCTCAAGTCATCATTATTCAAAGAAATGTTTATCCACTCAAATTAGGTAATAATGATAAGAATTAAGTGGTATATTAAGTATTGCTTGATAATTATTGTCATTTAGCAGATGCTCTTATCCTGAGTGACTTACATATCCATTTATCAATTTACACAGCTGGATATTTACTGAGGTAATTGTGGGTTAACTACTTTCCCTGAGGCTACAACAGCAGTGGCCCCTCTGGGAATCCGAACCTTCAGCAACCTTTCAGTTCCAAATCCTGCTCCTCACCACACCTGGCAACCGGTGAGGAGGAGCACCGAGTGGGGTAGCTGCCTGGAGTCAGGGGACAGGTTCGTCAGCAGCACTGCAGCGACAGTCAGTCC
>NC_050594.1:138618-161118 GCF_013368585.1 Megalops cyprinoides | reverse complement strand
ACCAAACTGGACACAATGACTCACACATCCCCTAGGTCATAGACATAACTATCAGCCAAGATGAGCTTACTTCCATAATTATAATTTTTCCACTTCTGTTATTATTTTTATACATATCTCCATTAGAATGGAAGGAAAACAAGAGGCTGATTTTGTTGTACTTTATACTCCCCTGGCTGGTTTTCTGAAGAGACCAATAATCACCTGACTGAAATGATAAATGGTAAAATACACATTAGATGTAGAGAAAATGTAATGTGAACATGCCACTGTAAGGCGCAGAGACATAGGGTTGGAGTGACAACACAAAATCAAACTGTAAAGAAACGGGAGGACTCACATCCCTGTATGTTCTGTATTTCACAACTTTTCTGTACTATTGGGAAAAATCAGCTGAGTCTCAGCACCGCTGGGTCTTCTCAGCTACACCTTTGTAACATCCCAGCAATCAGGGGCCATTCCTGAGTCTGTTCTCAGAGGGGTTTCCATTCCCCCTGAGGGTTTTACCACCTGATTATATTAATCATAATTCTGATGAAAACAATGTGTTCCCTGATTCACAGAGAGCTGGCATAACTGCCGGCTTACAGCCCAAAACCAGAGCTGTGATGCAGAGACACAGACTAATGTAATCAAACAAATGTTTGCTTGGGGGACTCAAGCCAATTCACTGAGGTCAACAGGCCACTGTTAGTGTCCCTCCTGCTGTCCCTGACCACAATTTCATTCATAAAGATTCATCTGTAATTACTTTGAGCCCTTGGTTTTATTCTATACATATTACTTTCTGTAAAAGAGACTATTCATATAAATTGTATTAGCAATTTCATTAGCAGGCATGCTCACCCGTGACTGTGTGCATTCTTTTCATTACATTCTCCAACCATACATATGGCTGGAGTTTTCCTACAGCAAATTCAGCACTTCACTCAGCTGTTTGCCATAACAAAGTATATGCAAGTAAAGCTGCTTCCATGTCACTCTCATTCTGGAAGAACTCCACAGTCTCTGACTGCACCACAAACCCCTGGCAAGTTATTCCATGAGATTACAAAGATGCTCTCTCTAGTTCGTTACAAAGGATATATCTTGAAATTACCTGACAATGCACAGACAAAAGCAAAGCAGAAGAGAAGAGGAGGCCCAAAATCACAGCTGATTAAAGCAGAAAGGAGAGGTGGCAGGCTCGGAAACCCTCCTGCTTTCTTGCATGGCACTGAGAGCTGAATGTGCCCCTGGCCCTTGCCCCTTGCCCCCTGCCCCCCCGCGCCCACAGTCAGCCCTGCCCCCTGTGATGGTGTTCACCTGGCCCCCCCACAGTCAGCCCTGCCCCCTGTGATGGTGTTCACCTGGCAAGTCAACCGAGCCGCCGCACTGCAGCGACCCAGGAGTGAACGCTTCAATACGGAACAGACAAGCTGCAGGACAGGGACATACAACTGGCATTAAAAATGGATTGTGGGTAATGATCCAGTCACAGTGTCACATCCTGTCCAAAGGGTGTACATGAGCACCAGCCAGTTCCCTCTGCAGAAATCAGGAGGTGTTCCAGCACTGTGACTCACCCGGGTTGGACACGGCTGTGTACTTTGGTAAGCACAGTGTGTGTCCAGACAGTGACTACAGCCACATCCCTCAGACCCCTCTGCACACAGTGCAAGATTCAGAGGTGCTGGGAAAGTCGATAGGTCTATTCTTCACCAGTTCATAAGACTTCTAGTGATTTTTCAAGTCCTTTCTCTCAGTACAAGTATCCTCTTTGTCTTTTCCCCATAAATCAACAGTCCTGAAATCCTGCACTGCAAAACCATGTATTATCTCATATTAGTATTATTGTTATTCTTTGTAGGCCATTGCTGAATTTCTCTTGGTGTCTTCTGCAAAAGGAATGTTAGAGATCCACTCAATGTGTCTCTCACCACAGCTCAACACCACGGCTTCTGGGATGAAATTGGACCCTAAAGCTCCAATTTAAAAGCCCTAAAGTGCTTTAGAAATGTACACATCCTAAATGCACTTATTTTAAATCCCTGACAGACTTTGGGGGTTAGGGAGTTCAGGTCAGACCAGGGGCTTGTCTCTCCTGTATTTACTGAAACTGAATCATTATTGTTTATTGTACATTATTGTACAGTGGCCCTAAGACCATTCTCTGCCATCTTTGCATTAACATTGGTCAGACTTCATGTGATGTTGTGATTGGCAGCTGGTTGTACGTAATTTACTGATTTAATTCTGACCATCCTGTCATTTCTGACAATCTCCAGGCAAATGTGCTCTTTTTGAAGGGAAAGAGTGAAAGGAGGGAGTTAGTGATACACTTTGCACCATCCACACTAAGACTATGAATTTGTAATGTCCTTTCTACCATCAGTGCAGTGTTTCATGGCAAATTGAAGTGGTTATCACAGATAATGCATGAATTCTTATATTAAAGTCTGAGCCTCCTCCAATGTAGAAGTAACATGAAACAACTCAAAGTATCAAAAACATTTCAACCGCTTGAATTCACTGAAAGAGGACCTCTGCTGACCTCTTCCACCCCTGCTATCAGAGAGATGACCTAAGTTTGACTCTCACAACTGTGACTTCTTGTGTTGGAATCTCATAGAAAATTCAATCACGCTTTCAAGTCCAGAATTACCCAGGTATCAAGTACAAGACTGTCTGTCAGCTGTGAGCATTCGTGTCGCAGTATCTGTGTCTCTCATATAGCAGGATAGCATGATAGCACGTTAGCACGTTAGCACACATCCTTCCTCCAGTGACTGTGCTGCCAAATATGGGGTTTAATAGTGAGGTGGAATCTGGAATCTGGGTAACAATGGCACATATGCAAATAATTATAGAATGCTTGAGCTCTTGAAGTGGTTAATGTGCAAGAAATATGACTGTAATTAATTGTTGTTGTAGAGACCAGCAAAGGAAAACAGCATAATTCATACCCAATTAATCAAGGACGGTTGTCTGAATCTCAATACAGCATTAACCTCTCAGATGTAGTCTATCGCCGGAGGGTCTATTTTTTTCTTGAATTGAAAAAATAGAAGAAATTCCACTTTTTAACTTTTATTTTGCAGGTAACAAACAAAAATTGATGTTGTGGAGACATCATCTGTAACTGTGTTAATAGGTAGAACCCATACAAGACTCTGCAGAATAAAAACATCATCAAATGCCATAATATTCTGCCCTTCACTTTTTTTTTTTGAAAATCTCACACCCAAAATCTATTATTTTGTATTATTTTCTTAGACCAGGAAAAATAATGTCTCCCAAAATGTATTTTGCTTGCCGTGATAAAAAAAGATTAAAATGAACATCTTTGTTTTTTTTTCTTTCTGTAGCTCTTCCTGGTAAAAAAAGAGCAGATTAACCTTGCTGGTGAATGTGGCCAATAATTCTGGGATCATGTCAATGGCAGGAATCACCCCTGTGTAGCACTTTCAGTTTCCCACAGAGCTCCATGCATTCTAAAAGGCCTCCTGTTCATAACAAGCATCTTTCACTGTATGGTGTAACAACACATTTTTCACTGTGCATATGACAATAAAAGACTCTTGACTCTTGACTTGACTCTTGACAATAAAATGGAGCAAATACCACTTAAAAATGTACACATTGTATCATGAGTAGGTAACCTAAGCATGATGTATTCTGTGTATAAAGACAAATCCTAAGAGCTGTTGTTAGAACAAACAACATAACAAATATCTGCCTATTATATCTCCATAAAATATTATTAATTATTGGTAAATGCTACATTGTTGTATTGAAGCACATACGACAAAGTATCCTTTGTAGCATTTTGTCATGAAGACTCTTACTAATGTGTTAGCATTTATTTCACTGTAATTTCACACATTGAAAAGGGGCTATTTATGCCAGTCAGTGTAGGTGTCTGTTTGATGCTTTTTGTCTTTTTTGCCAAATATCAGGGCTGTTGCTGATGCCACAAGTGTCATACTTCATCAACCTTGATATTTTTTGAATATGTAAATGGTTGTTTGATGTGCAGGAGAGTGTGCTGACACATGGATGAGGCAGGTCTGCAGGAGGACTGCAGAATTAGCTGCTTCTCAGCACATTTTCCCCACCACAGGGATCCAGCAGCAGACCGGTGTTCCCATCCCATCAAACAAACCCCTCCCTGCTCACACGTCTGTGTGTAAAGATCTGACCTTTCCTTCATACGTATATCTGTAAAAGATAAATGCAATGTTCTTCCCAGTACTTTCAAAGTGATACAGTATATGATGATTACTTGTGCTGCTTTTCCAGCCTTGTAGTTTCTGATTGATGCTGAAACATTATACTGGCCTGAAACAGCTAAGGAAAGTGTAAAATTTAAAACAGAACTGTCAGAAACCACCTATACCACATGATTTCATATTTGCTATTCTCTTTTGAAAAGTACAAAATGCAATTCAACAAAACTGAAGATGAAGAAATGCACTCAGGATTCTTGAAAGATTTCCATGTTTTCTCTATAAACTGAGAAATTATGAACTGACCTGTCTGAAGGACCCGCCTCTCTGTGGCCACCTAGGTGCAACCACACAGGATGCTTACAAGTGTCTCTTTTGGGGAAAAGTATTTCAGCTTCACATCTCTGCAGAACTGCGTTTCCTCTCACCTGTAAAACAAATCCTCCGTGTTTCTTTGAAACGAGACAATGTACCACATTCACAATGTTGACGATCACATGACAAATTATTCAACCTGACGTGACTTAAACATAGTCCTGTTAAGAATTCAGGCACTGAAATAACATCAAATGTCACTAGATGATGTGAAGTATCCCCAAGGAGATAAGCAGGAACCCCTTGAGGGAAATCACTGTGCTCACACTGCCTGCACACCCCTCGGTGCAGCGCCCCCCTCGGCTGACCCACTCTCGGGGAGCTGCATTTTGAACGGATCTGTTCAGGGCAATCAAGCTTGCGCTGCCAGGCAATGAGTCTCCTGGGGGCGTGTAATCATGTTTGACTGAAGGCAGAGCCCAGCTGATGCAGGAACCATGACTACCACCGGTGGCTCCTCCTCGGCCTTGGCTGGGTGCTGTTATAATGTTATGATGAGCGGCCGGGGAGGACGGAGCAGGAGTGAGGAGGAGACAATCGAGTGATTCAAGAACGCTGCCAAACAGGAAGTGGGCACCTGAACCTGAGGCTCTATCCAGTGCCTGTCAATCATTATGCAGGTTTGCATCAATCCATGGGCTAAAGCGATCAGCTGCACATGCTGACCCTCCAGGCCGTGTGGGGGCTGCCGCACTGCCTCACTCAGGCAATCCCACGGTTCATTTGGAAAACATGCAGGACCATGGAGATGCTGACAGGCACAGAGCAGCCATTAGCTGTCAGGTAGCATGAGCTGGTCTGGCAGAGAGCAGAGTCTGACTAATGGGGCTACTCGGGCAGAGAGAAGGGGCTGTCCTCTCCAGTGGAGCTGACAAAGCAGAAAGCGACGGCATTGTTGCAAGACCTCTCTCTGTCTGATCAGCGCACAGGGCTTAAGGAAGAACACTGCCTGTCACAGTCCAAAGGGTGTTAAATCAAGCTGTCTGCTCAGCACTGAAACAAACCACTCAAGGCACCCAACAAAATACAATGTTCCTGACATTCAGCATCCTGCCAATATTCTTGGCAACTAGCAGGTAGAAAAAAACTCACTTGCTATGTGCTGTACATGACAGTTCTACCCCTGAAGAAGAAAACAATCTTTCAGCCTGGGAGGTTATGAAAAATGACCAAAATGACAGAGATTGAGGCACACTTGTCAAAGACTGATTAGATAAAAATGTCTCTGTACACATATTTACACAAGAACAAACCATGTAAGTAGCCTCCAGCAGCATCCACATTACGTTTACCTCACTTGTAAGTCACTTTGGATAAGAGCGTCTGCCAAATGAATAAATGTAGAGTACATCACAAGCGAAAAACCACAAGGAGTCAACAATATCAGAAGCAGTGCATGACCAGGCATCCACATATGGATTCTCCTCCTACTGTCTGCCCTGTGATTGGCCATGACAACTGGAAAAGATCCTACAAATGAGATCAACAAAAAGTTTATCAAGCAACACTCTTCAGACCACTGCTGTGTTTTTTTCATACCACAGTGTGCACAACTAGGAAAAACACAGAGTACATCATTTAAAAGCATTACAGTGAATGAACTAACAGATTTTTTCAACTTGTACACACTGCATCTGTACTTACTGAAAATGTATTAGTGAATTTCCTAGTCAACAGGTTTAACTGAAATTTCAGACCCATATCTAACCCCAGGTAAACCCCAGAAAAAGTAGCTTACAAATAATTTATTTTTTCCTCAAGGAAAACAATATTTTAGAGAACTTACAATTGGATTTTAGATCTAATCATAGCTTTGGTCAAAACAGTAAATGGCATTAAATTAATTACTGATGCCAATAAAGTAGCAGTCCTCATTCTTTTGGACTTGCTGCTATTAATGCTATACAACAGTATGGACAGCAGATTTTGTATCAGAGAAATCAGGTTTTACTTGAGGTTCACCACAAGGATCTATTCTTGGTCCTGTTCTTTTTCATTGCACATGCTTCCACTGGGTAAATAATTTACGTTTACATTTACAGTTATTCATTTGGCAGAAGCTTTTATCCAAAGTGACTTACAAGTGAAGTAGAGCACAACACAAGCAAAAGCATACATGGAGTCACAATATTAGAAGCGCTGCATGCTCAAGTTTCAATAGTTGGCCAGACAAGGTACAAGCTAGCTGGTAGAAACATTAGAAACATTTAAGTGCATTAAACCATTAAATTTGATGTTTTTTAAAGGAAAACAAAATATAGGACATAAGAAATTGCTTTAGGTGGTAGTGATTCAAGTGATCAGGTGAGTGCTGAAAAGCTGTGTTTTCAGATATTTCTTAAAAATAGTGAGGGATTCGGCAGAACAGCTGACAATGGCAGAGAAAGTTCTGCATGGTGATTTTGTGCAACAATGTGACCTGACCACCAGATGCCGTTCGGTAGCAGAGTGTAGTGGTCAGGAGGGAACATACGCTTGTACTGGGGTGTTCAGGTAGGTAGGCACAGCTTTGTTGGCTGTTCTGAACGTGAGCATCAAGGCCTTGTATCTGATGCGGGCAGCTACAGGGAGCCAGCGGAGCGAGACAAAGAGAGGTGTACGATGGGCCATCTTCGGCTGGATGAAAACCAGACGCAGAGCCGCATATTGTATCAACTGCAGAGGCTTAATGGTGCAGGAAGGCCTGCCAAGAGAGCATTGCAGTAGTTCAGTGTTGAGATGACAAGAGCCTGGACAAGGAGCTGTGCAGCATACTCATAATCATTTCTGAACATGGTGTCAACTTCCATAGTTATGTAGATGACACACAGCTATACATTTCTGTAGAGCCCCACAATGCCAGTGCTCTGTAATACTTTAATCAGCTGCTTGTCTAAGAAATTGTCTGTCAATTCTTAAGTTAAATGAGAAAGAAGTTCTTTTTATTGGCTCAAAAACAGAGGAAAACTATGCAGTAATCTTGGCCATTTGGCCCTACAGAGTGAAACTGAAGTAAGGAATTTATGGGTCACTCTAGACTCTGAGCTGAGTTTTCAGTCTCACATTGATCATGTAAACAGGACTGTCTTGTAGTTAGACCGTTTCTTATGCTGCGTGTGCAAAGAATGACACATGCCTCTGTTTATAGTCACCTAGACCACAGTCTCTTTGCACTGGACTGCCAAAAAAGGCCATTGACAGATTAGATCTTGCTGAGTATGCTGCAGCCAGAATTTTACCTCCAACAAGGGAGAGAGTACATTACTCCTGTTCTGACTACATCTCATTGGCTGCCAGTGCTCTTTAGAGTTGATCTAAGGTTCTTTTACTTGTTTTTAAAGCTCTTAATGGTCTACCACCTGCATACATTTTAGAATACCTGTCTGAATGTGTTCATACTCCCTAATCCTCAAATGCGGCCCTACTTAACATCCCAAAGGTCAACCACAGGAAAGGTAGTGAGGCAGCTGCTGTTTTTAATACACTGTGGAGCATATTGCCCAAAGACATCAGACAGGCTGACTCAGTTTTAAAAAGCAGCTAAAGGCATATATTTTTACTTCGGCTTTTTATTATAACTGTATTATTGTATTTTTCCTTTTATCCATCATTTCATATGTAATATCTTTTAAAAGAAAATATGATTATTTAATCATTATTTAAATTCTTGTTTACTTTTGCATTTTATTAGAACTGTATTATTTTATAGTTGTGTTTTATTTTATTCATTTTACCTTTCTTTTAGCCATCATGTCATTTTAAATATTTTATCATGTTTTACATAGCTTTTAATAGCTGCATTTAGTGTTTTCCTATTGATGCATTCTATGTTGTCTCCATTTTCTATTTGTCTTTGTATTTATTTGTAACGTGCTTTGAGCTGCAATTGTTGTATGAAAGGTGCTACATAAATGAAGTTTATCTTCATAATTATTAACTCAAAACCAGCTTGTCAATCAAAATTATTACAGTTTTTGTGACAGGTGGCTGAAGAGGGCATTATCTGACTATTCTGTTTGCTCAAATGCACATTTATATACAGTACCAATACTCCAGCCAAGTTTACACTCAAATTAGACCATTTACAGATTACTCCCTAAAAACACATTTTTGAACATCTGTTTCATAGGCTATACATGGGACATGCCAATGTTGAGTGTCTGTTTGCTTGACAGCATGTAAAGAAGCAAACTGATACATTGAAAACAACTTTTGGACAGCGCCCCTACAGAGGAAACATCAATCAATCGATCAATCAACCAATCAATTAAAACTGTATTTGTTATGAAGATTGTCACAAAGTGCTGTACATAGTGCATTTTCCAGAGTCCAGAGGGAATCAAAAAACCAGAAAACCCAGGCAAATTGGGGAGAAAACAGGAAACATACTCCCTTACACTGAGAAAAGGTGGGGGAAAACATGACGTCACCAAGAGGAATCTGATGCAACTCCTAGTAATCCATTACTGCCATTACAAAGGGATATACAATGCCACCTCAAAAGACCTAGATAAAAATGAACATTCTTGAACACATTCCATTACACTGTGTACAACAGCCGAAATATCCAGGTAAAACAACATAATGACTCTCTTCAATGGGTTGTTTTTTTTAATGACCAATGGCTTCAGTGCAGGAGTGACAATGTCATACCGTTATGGTGTATCAGGTGATTTTTATACTTACCAGTACGAGCGTAGCAGCTCCCTTACACCACACTCTGAACTGCAGGCCAGCCAATCTAAACCAGACACTGCAGCTTCCCACCCAGGTACCACACCTGTCCTCTGGAGGACCACACAGGTGCGAGAGTGTAAAGGAGAGGCAGCAGTGTGGTGCAGTGGCAAGGGGCAGCTGTTTTACTCTTGGGATAGGCATTTCACATTCCTGGGCCCTAACTTTAACCCTCAAATTTTTTACTTATCCTGTTTTGGGTGATTGTTTTGGAGGTAGAGGGGGACACCCTAACACATTGCTGTCCCTGCATCTCGTGCTGAAGGTTGAAATCTCATCAGTACAGAGAGACGTAAAAGATGCTGCAGGTCTATATCTGTCTCATTGCTAGTGTGCTGTACTAAGAACTGACGCAAAACCTAATCAATGGGAAATAAACTTGTCATAAAGTAATTGAGACTGATTATGCTCTCACTTATTCATCCTGCTTATTAATACACAGAGCTGCAGAGTAGGAGCTGTGCAAACTTTAAATCTAATAATAGATTAAATATTCACAAACATACTGCACTGCAGAATAGGAAAGATACAAAGACATGAGGGGAAGTCTTGTTTTTAATAAAAATGCACAGACACGTAACAGCCCTCCACTTTAAGCGCACAAACATGTACAGGCTTGCAGTTTGTCAGCCATAGCCCTCTACTTTAATAGTGCATTAGAAAGTGAACTACAACAGTGTCCATTCAGTTTTACATGAGGAAATTTATACCTGGAAAAGCTGGCGACCAATAATAGATTTCATAGTTTGTATTATTAGTTAAATACCCAAAAACCAGACAGGTTACAACAGGAAAAACAACCACACATTCAACTGCACAGCAAGCTGAGAATAAACACTGGGAGCTTCTAGACAGAAACACCTGCACTGAAGAACGTCTGAAGGACAATGATGCTGTGACACTGAAAGGAAAATTCCACTTTCCTAAAGCCATCAAACAGCTGCAGCCATATTGGTTTAAGAGCTTCACCTGTTTGAAGCTGTAGAGGAGAGCTTCATAAAGGGTCAGTTCTATTGTCTCTGGATAATATGAGAACTCTTCAAACAGAGACTCCACTTCTTGTCTGATGGATATGTAAGACCAAAACTTGCAGGCAAATTGATCTACAGAGTAGGCCTGTTCAATATAATTATAATAATCCATTAAAATGCATTGCATAGTCTTTGAAATTGCAGCAATTGCAATCTGTCTCAACTGGCTGTTTTCAGGGCATTTTGAAAGGATCTTATAAGGTTTCAATTTTCATAGTGTTATCATAGCGACTATGTAAAATCCATGAATCAAATCCTGACTGAAGAAATCCAGACTCATCCCATCTCATGATATTAAGCCATGGCAGTGTTTACAATTCAGATCTATTAGAAAAATCCAGTTTCTGTTTCTCAGGGGGAGAGACTCTGCATGTATGTGTGTGTCTGTGAGCTGTGTGAGTGTGCATGTGTGGGCGACAGTGGCATGTCGCATGGATGCATGAGTGTGCATGCAGGTGGGGCGACAGTGGCTCAGGAGGTAGAGCAGTCAACTGGGGATTGGAAGGTCCCTGGTTTGAATCTGGCTCATCCTGGCAGAGTGTCGAAGTGTCCTTGAGCAAGACACTGAACCCCCAACAGCTCCCAGTGGCCAGTTGGTAAGCCTGTATAGCAGCCTCTGCCACTGGTAGGTAGATGTGAGGCATGTAACTGTAAAGTGCTTTGAGTACTCAAATGAGTAGAAAAGCGCTATATAAATGCAGTCCATTTACCAACTGCCTTTTAAATCTTAACAGTGTCTGTCTTTACAGTATGTCTGACTGCACAGTACAGAATATGGTTTCAATCTGTACTGTTTTGTCTTCTGAAACAGTGGAATAGTCAGCCTGCACATCTATGTTCAAGAGGGACATTTTCCCAAGGACACTTGTGCTTCTGTTGTATGACATTTTCCTCATGGATCTGTATTTCTCACTTTCTATCAAACCTGGCATCTGCCTCAGATTGCATTTCTGCACCAGGGCCTCCTTCTCTCACACTCCTGCCAGCTCCTACATCGTCCAAGGGACATACAAGCATTTCCTTCAAACACAAATCTCCACAGAAATATCTCTCTCTATGACTACAACTCCATGTAATGCAGTTGTACATTTTTAAATGTCTGATTCCATTACAGTCAACACTACCTGTACCCAAAACTCAGAAAGAGAAAAGGAATTTACAGACTCTTATGTCTCTGACAAAATATGTAGTTGTTACACAGTGCAGAGGTCGGCAAGGCTGCAGACATCTGACTAAAATATGAACTTTTGAACCATCCTTAATAAAGACATATCATCATACTTCATACACATGGAAGCTAGATCACCAGCTGTCTGCTATTTAATGATTTGTGATGTGGAGCCAAGGGAGACAAATATATGAATCACACTGCATTTAAAATATCACCCAGCTTTTATTACAGTGATAAAATTCTTCGTGACGCACATGAGTAATGGAGACTACCCTTTTACTGTACAGCACATTTGCATGCAGATTGCCACTATCTGATAACAGATAAACACTGTCTCCATTCTGGAGATGATGTGCTAGAACTGATAAGAAGGTAAGGCTAAACACTCTAGTATGAAAAATAATCTGAAATTGAAATGTTTGATAACTTCTCTGATTCTTATAGTCAGAGACATTAGAGATTTTGCAGTCTGAGAGCCCCAGCACGTTCTGGTCCTCATTCTACTGCTGGTCAAAGAAGCTGAAGGTGAACATGTATGAAATGCCAGAGTCAAAGATGTCAAATGACAATAATAGCAATGAACCACTTTACAGTAAAGAAGGGTGGGGGTTATTCACTTTAACCACCACTAATGAGTATTGCCCACCTTAGTGATGCTAGGCAGCTACTTTGTGCCAGAGCACTCACCACATATCAGGGACTTTTCGCCAGTTAGACTGGAGAATGCTTAGACAGCCAGACTGAAAGAGCTTGATGGGGAATTTTGCCAGGCCTCCATGTTACTTCCTACTCTCCCACTATCAATTGAAACTTCATTTGCAAAAAAACACTAAATTAAACCTAACTTTGCTGACTTGTCCCATGTTTGTATTTCTTTCCTGCTACTGAGAAAACTATCCGGAGAACGAACATGTCCATTTCTTTATAGACAGCACTGTGACATTTACACTACAATGTGGGGAATTTGTGAATGGCGTAATAGTTACTTGCAGTGAGTAAATATGTCCCTTGCATCTCCAGAGCATCTTGCCACCAGGACTGGCTTGCTAGGCATTGTTTTGCATTTCAGCAAACTTCACTGGCAGAAGCAGAGGGAAACCCCTAACACAGAATCAGCTGCAAAATTCGACAGGACATTCAGGGGCATGTGTTTTGAGGAGCACAGGCTTGTTGGGTGCACAGATGTGAGTGGGGCTAAAATCTTCTTGAACTTCCATTTGGACACAAAAAACAGCAGCAGAAAAACAAATTTCCAAACAAGGCCCTGGGTGTCAATACCTTTCATATACAGCTTTCATATCCAGGCAGTGTCCCAAAAGGAGCACTAAGCCCCAGCAGGTATTTACACAGATCTAACAGTGCCATTTCATTAGCATATTATGTGAACTGAGCTCTTTTATTTAATCACACAGTGTGAAATCCCCGCAGTAAGAACAAATAAAACATTATAACCATATGGGCTGATTGTAAAGTCATGCTTTTATGGGTCTGATTTCAATACAAACTATTGTGATGCAATCAGGAGATGCTGGGTCCAACAAATCACTCACATGTGACTCATATACTGCTATTACTCACCCCCTGTAAAATATGGAAATTAGGCTTGAAATATCTGTGAACAATAATTATTGTTTAATATGAAATAAGCTAGATACTGCCAGGCCAAGAGACCATTTAAGTTTTCCTCTAAACACTAAATATTTTCCTATATAACTTTATCTAAGGTGATCCAGTCACCTGTTTAGATCATTGTCAGACTTAACGGGTGCTTAAATAGTTACGCCTGATTTTAATCACGAGAGCAAGGAAACGTTGAATCTACATGGTATCATTGTTACTTTTGCCTTGAATAAACATTGATTTTTAGTAAGTGTAATGGCATGAAAATCTGTGTCATGAATATTAGCACCGCTGTGGGGTGCTGTTTGACCCAATGCCAAACCGAGAGCTGACACATCCCTAGCCATGCTAAAATGAATAAAATACCATAAGTTTGAATGTCATAACACTTTTATAAAATGCATCCAGTTAGCTGAAGCTAAAGTCAGTTACACAGTTATATACAGTAGAAAGAGAGGCCAAAATTAATATGTTTTATTTATTACACAACACATTCACATCAACACACATCATTCCGCCAGTGAAGTCATTCCACCATGTCGTCACCCAGCTTGTTGTGACACTGTTGCTATAGCAACATTCCAAGTATTATCTGATATTGCAGTTGGATTTTCTTATTAGCTAATTATCCAGTGATGGAGATAGCTATCAAGCTGGCTCAGAGACATCACTTACATCATGTTAATGCTGCAGAGTAAAGTTCAATTACTGGTTGAGTATAAGAACTGTTTCACTAGCTAAGTCACTTGCAAGCTACCTACGCCTGTTTACACCTCTGGCAGCTAGCACGCTAGCAATCTAGCTAGTGAACTAATTCTAGCGCATTCTATGTTCAGCCAGTTGTCTTGCTTGCTAGTCCAGTTCTACCTTTAACGAAAGATCTGAGCACTGATTTGGCCAGAGATGCTGCATGAAGGGAGCATGAAAGCAGGTGATTGAGGCTGAAAATGGGAGTCATGTCTGTCTATGACTGTGACCCCTGCCCTCAAGTTGGTTCATTTGGAGCTAATCAGCTTGTTAGTAAGCCAACTAGCCTGCTTAGTAGGTAGTTAACTTGCAGGCTACTGATGTCATTACCTCGTTAGCCAGCTAGCTAATTTTAAATTTTGGAAAGTTAGCTGACAAACCATGTCAAGCTATGTCATTAAAGAGTTTACACCATAGCCAGCAAACACATAAGCATACATACAATCTTGACTGTTTCAGCAGTGTAAGCTTATGAGGCAGTGCATTTAATTTATGTCAATGTACTAGATGTCTATTGGGGCTATCTGAAAACAAGCATAGGACTAAAGTTAAAATTTAAAAAAAAGTCCATGGTTATATTTTCATACTTTAAACTTATGAATATTTCAGAGTTCCAAATGATGACCCTCATTCAATGTGTTCATATATTTTATGTAATTTCTCTCCCTAGCCAAAATTACTGTTAAAGTTTACTACAGCCAGTAATGGTAAAAGTGATCAATTTAATCCTAAAAGTTGTACTTACTGGCTGCGTTGCTGACTTATAAACAAATAAAAAGAAAACCTTCCAACATCAGACCTTAATGCGGTAATGATAAGACAGCTATGGAGTAGCTAGTTGTATTATTGCTATCCCAGCTAGGATGGAGCTGGTGGACATTCCATTCCAGCTAGGACAGCATTAGCCTAAATTACATCAAATGCAGCTACTCTAGACTTTGACCTGCAAGTTAGCCATAGTTTTCACATTAAATTAGCATTACTAACATATTGTGATGGAGATCCAAGCAACACAACACCTTGAGGGTGAACACCCTTTAAACCATTACATTGGCCACGAAAGCAAGCTGGCTAGCTTCAGCAGCAGAAACAGACGCTCTAAGGACAGCTTTAGCATTAGAACACCTGTTATATACAGTATATATATTTGTAAGCATGTGTTAGAAATTATTTTAAAAACAATTTGTGTTGCTCATCATGACATATGAACCAAGCATTGTTGAATGTGTACATTATGATATTAAATCTGATTCTAGTCTATCTTCCTCGGGGATCCTCCATTCTGCGTGAGATCACACTAATTGCATTGAGTGACTGCATCGATCAGTTTGTTGTCCAGGTCTCTGCTTGAGGTGCCCACCTGCAGAAAGCAATGAGCAGAAAGTGGAAAGAGTCACTTTCACAGGTGTCCCATTATAACAACAAACAATCACAATGTAGAGATACAGGCCACTCAATAGTGACAGGAGTGAGGCTTCATGAAGCCCTTAATGGGCACCATGTGCTGGCAATCACTGCCTGGTAGGTAGCAAACCCATGACATGGTGGGTGAGGCAAGATCAGCATAGGACAGCTCCACACATTTATGATGCCTCAGTCTTCCATCACTAGGTTCAGCTTCTGCCAACATGCTGCATGAGGTTATTAACTATTATTTCTTTGCCTGTGCCATGAATTCAGGGGAAAACTTTTCACTTATCCAAAAAAGTCCATGGTTATATTTTCATACTTTAAACTTATGAATATTTCAGAGTTCCAAATGATGACCCTCATTCAATGTGTTCATATATTTTATGTAATTTCTCTCTGGCCATACCTAGACTTCACCAGGTGCAAAGTAGCACTTTCAGAGAACAACAGATTATCGGGGTTCATCTCAATATGAAGGGTCACGAACAGATTCCCCATAGTCACCATAAAAAAAGTCCACAACTGCAACAATAACACATGGGTATTGGAGTAGTGACTGCAGAAAGTGAGAGAGAGTGGAACCCTGGAGTGGTCAGCAGGAAGCTGCTAAGGAATAAATCACTCTTTTACAAGCATATTACAGTGTATCATATACAGTACAGTGTATCATATACAGTACATACATATTACAGTGTATCATATACAGTACATGCATATTACAGTGTATCATATACAGTACATACATATTACAGTGTATCATATACAGTACATGCATATTACAGACATCAGTGCTGTTCCCCTCATGCCACTGTGGAACAGAGACCAGAGATACATTTTATGAAGTTTCTCATGAAGGCCACTGTAAATATTGGGAGTTTAATGCGCACACCCGAGGATTTCTACAAATGTGCTCTTACTCAGCCTTCTGCATGGCCTCTAAAAGCAATCTGGACAACAGCCAATCATGTTCAGTATTCTTCAGAGTAAAAGCAGCTTTGAAATACAGCACAGAGTTTCTAACAAAAGACACACTTAAGACACATGCAGAGGAGTGGTCTTTCAAGGTGCACTCTCACTTTATCCATTTAGCTGTTGATGTTTTCCAGCTCATAGCAAGGTTAATGTTCTCTATAAAATACCCTCCTCCTTACAACCAAGTGGAAGCCTGTTTACAGCCCCCACACCTGAGAGAGAGCACTCTGTGTGGATGAGAGAACATTCACTTCCTCCACAGAAACTCCAATCATAAACCTTCCTACGCTCAGAGAGTCTTCATACATATAGAACTGAGAACTAACAAGCCTTAGCGGTGGGGACACTTCTGGAATTCAAAAGTTGAAGAGTTTGCCCTGCTATTTTCCCAGATGCTGTACCAGATGGCTCATTTTTGAAATGGACATGGTTGGCTTTTAAAGTAACAATCAGGACAGAGTCAGGCCAGCCTTTCTCTGATTGCAGCAAACTAAAGTGGGGCTTTTGGAAATGCTTCAGAAGTGAAGAGAGACATTTGGGTGGCACTTGTGGCATAATTCCCTGTGCTGCTCATCCATCACTCCACCCACGAGGAATCACACAGGCCCTGTGCTTTACCTTTCCTAATTCCCTGCTCCTACTGCAGACAGACTGTGGCAGGTGTGTAATTCAGGGTTTGCGCAAGCCTGGCTGGCTGTATGAGTGTGCCCAGCTGTGTGGTCCTCTCCCTCCTGCTTTTCAGCCGTGACTCTTGAATGTGCAGTAATGGAAGCGAAGGACAGGTGGCCCAGGCAGAGCCATCGCTGGAGATCAGGGGGTGGTGTCAGGCCTGGATTTCAGGAAAGGGCACAATGCACACAGACAGAACTGCAGTTTGGGAAGTTTTGAAATGGAATCTAGAATGCCACCATGGTAAGACAAGGATGTGCATAACTATTGGCTTGTGTCACCCACCCAAAAAGCAAAGATAAACATGTCCTCTGATCACTGAAGAAGTTTTTTCTTCTTGTCTGAGGAAAACCAAAATATAAAACAAAATTTTGTTCTAAGCTGGTATGGGGTCACTGTGGAAAGACTCCAACATGAGCTTTATTGTCTCAGTTGCAAAAGGGAGAGAGAATATATCAGCATCCTTCTACAATGATGGCATGATGTCACCAGGGCTTCCATCAGCAGCCACCAATCACGTTTGCGTCCGCTTCACCCCCCGCTGAATGCTGCCATGGTAAGGAGCAGCAGTGTGGTGTAGCGGTAAGGAGCAGGGCTCGTAACCAAAGGTTGCCAGTTTGATTCTCTGCTGGGGCACTACTGTTGTTCCTTTGGGCAGGGTACTTAACCCACAAGTTTTGTAATGCTTCCAAATATGTCCTGACAGAATATTATGGTCAAATGTGCTGTAGGAATTCATCCCCTTACTGAAGATTTTGTAAATGGGTCTTTTTTTATCAAAACCTTAATGAAAAAGAAAGGTTCAGCTTGACTCTCTATCTTTTGTAACAATTAAGTGTATGATGAACTCATTTCAGTGACCAAACCATATTTAAATGAGATGATTTGGCTGATTAAGTTGATTAATTGTTTAGCAGCTTCTGACTAGCCTCAAAGCAGACATTGAGATTAAGGCTAAGCAGGGAACACTCCTCAAATTTTACCCAAACATCTTGGAGGAAACATTTTAAAATTCACTGTCATTTCAGCAGCTCTCCACACCAGATTCCTGTCCGCGAAAACTGTTCTCATAAATACAGGTCTCAGGTCACAATAGTGCGATGAACAGAAAATATTTCTCCAGGAAAAATGGACCAGGAGCCATTTTTGATGCAACAAGTATAAATATATATAAAATTCAAATAAAGAAGTAGACCTAAAAGATGTTTGGGAGTGCAGCTATCAAAAGTGGACCCTGCCAATCTCTTTCTATCCTGATGGATCCACATCTCAGAGAATCTTTTCACTAGAAAGAGCTTCAGGCTCTTACAGACCAAAGCACGGTCGGCAGGAGAGGAGACGAGAGACCCGACAGCTGTTCCCTTTAATCTTCATTTGCTACTCTGCCTGCCCCCTACCCAGCAGCAGTTCACGCACTCCGTATGTATAACCATATGACTCCATTACAGTGCCGAGGAGCTGACGGCACACATTGCATTCAGAGGAAGAGTACACACATCATCATCAGAACAAGCACGTAAAGCTGGGCTTTTTTAATTCCACACCGAGCCTCCAGCTATTCAAGATCATTTCATTCAGTCATCAATTAAAATATCTTCCAGCCAAAAGCAAATGAAACTCTGGACTAAGGTTAAAGTTCAGATACAGGCATTAAGATAGAGGTGGAGCAGTATTGCAGTATTAATGAAAAATGGCTTTCCATCACAAATGAGAGAATGAAGGAAAATATTCACTGTTCATCCAGGACAAAAAACCCTGCAAACAACCAAGGAAGAAAACACTGGTGAAAGAGGTTTGGAGCAGTTCTCCAAAATCTGTCTCACATTGGAAGATAATTTGTCTCACTGTCACCCTGAATAATAGCACTAATACAGTGTAGACAGCTACCTGATTCAGTAATGTCGCTTTGCATTACAACTGCTGCTGAGATGTGTGGTATGTCCATTGTGAGAAACACAGTCACTGCTAATGAAAGTCACTCAGCAATCTGTGAAATTTTCCTCCTCTTTGATCAGCAGCAGAAATCACTGTGCAGGAGTTTATGAAAATGCCAAATGTAGCTATAAACTGTCAAATTTACACTACACACCTGATATTACACAAGTAATCAGACAGGAAACACATTAAACACAGTGAGACACAAATGTAAATGGCCAAGAAGCTAATTTGCTATATTTGGATATATTTCGTTTTACATTTGACTTTGAACTACAAGCTGAATGCTGACAAAGAGCAATTTGATTTAAAGCCTACTGACGCACAAAACGTTCCATTACATTTCTGTAGGTTGCATCGTTCTGAGACAGAGTTCTAATTTCCAATTCACCATAAGACTTTTAGTTCACATTTATTTCTGAACATATTTATGCATTTTCACTTTGAGATGGCTTTATTTTGCACGTATTATTTTCATCACTTTATCAATTTCAAAATAAGCAGTTGCGAAATAATGTAAAGGTTTTGAAATTATGTATCATTATTTTCTCTTTGAAATGGCAGCACTGCGTATGTAGTGCCCTCAACTGATCCTAGGTAAGCTAATCAAACACCTTTCATAACACTGACATTATTGTACTGGAGTGGCCCTGGGTCAGTGCTTAGGATCACTTTCTATTTATGCAAAGATGTCACTTGAGAGTAATTCTAAATCAATACAGAAAGACCATGACAGAGGCTGTCTGGCACAGACACTTCCAGTCCAGTTAATCCTTCGGGGGCCTGAGACGATTGCCAAGCTGCATCACCACCCCCCAGATAATTGCATTTTAGCAGTAGATGTACCTGTTATTTGATTCCAAGCTGCACAGTCATTTGTAAATAGTCACTGAGTGCCCGGGTTAATGTCTGTCCATGCTGAAATCAAAGCAGAAGTCTACATCTTTCCCCAAATTTTCCTCCTGAACTTTCTGCAGCACTATAAATACAGCATAAATGACTGAAATTCGAATGTCCTCAGGATTTAAGTGTGCTGTGAGGAGCTAACAGCTCTAACAGATAACAAACAGTATCATTCTTAGCACTGCCTGATCAAGCCAACAACAACATTCATGAGACACTACGTGTGTGGCCAAAGTTAAGATGCAACTATTTAGTACAACATTAGTGCCTCTCTCACTTTGACAGAATTGCAGAAAGACTGGGAAGTTAGTTAAATTCCATTTCTGGAGAATGACACAGAAGCAAGCTGACTGTTAGATGGACCCCAACACACTAATCATGAATGACTTGCGTAGATGACCTGCATACACTCTACTCACAGTGGAAAAGGAACCGCCAAAGCCTTAAGCATCTTACATCATTGAAATGAAGGCATTGGAAAAACACAACATATTGAAGCATTTAATGAAACTGCAATACCATTGCTGTCTAACCTTTAAAATGGAATTATCCGTTTTCATTTTATTACACAGAAGCACAACACTTAAACTCAACCCCACCCCTTTAAAGTAGATTTTTATATACCATCGATCGACTTTGATACCATTGATCATCGTATCTTCCTTGACCGCCTCGAAAACCTGGTTGGCATAAGTGGACAGGCTCTATCCTGGTTTAGGTCCTATCTATCAGAACGATATCAGTTTGTCTCCATTAACAATGAATTTTCTGCTTGTTCCAGAGTAAGATATGGTATACCACAAGGATCTGTGCTTGGGCCTCTGCTCTTCTCGTTATACATGTTGCCTCTTGGTGATATCATCCGTAAACATGATATTAGCTTCCACTGTTATGCGGATGACACTCAGTTATACATATCAGTCAAACCTGATGTCCCTCTGAATATCTCAAACATGGAGGCCTGCCTAACAGATGTAAAGAATTGGATGGCCCAGAATGTTCTCCTCCTTAACTCAGACAAAACTGAAATATTGGTCGTTGGCCAAAATTCAATCAGGAGCAAATTCACTCACTTTACACTGGACCTTGATGGTGTCTCCCTCTCCTCGAATGCAGCTATCAAAGTCCTTGGTGTCATTATTGATCCTGAGCTCTCTTTTGAAACTCACATAACTAACACCTCTAGGACAGACTTCTTCCATTTGAGAAATACAGCCAAAATCAGGAAAATTGTATCAATTAATGATGCTGAAAAGTTAATCCATGCCTTTGTAACATCCAGATTAGACTACTGTAATGCCCTCTTGTCAGGATGTGCAATGGGATGTCTCACTACAACCCCTTCAGCTGGTGCAAAATGCAGCTGCTCGAATCTTAACTAGAACTAAACGTTTTGAGCACATTACCCCAATTCTAGCTTCTCTCCACTGGTTACCCATTAAAAACCGGATCGATTTTAAAATACTCTTACTCACATTTAAGGCTTTAAATGGGCTAAATTCTTCACCCATACCTTCCACAAAGAGCCCTTTGTTCCCAAAATGCCGGGCTTCTCATGATTCCAAGAGTAGACAAAACTACTATAGGCGGTAGAGCCTTTTCCTATCGAGCCCCTCTCCTGTGGAACAGCTTACCTACTGAGGTTTGTGGGAGCAGACTCTCTCTCCACCTTTAAGTCTAGGCTCAAAACATATCTATACAGTAAATCCTTTAGCTGAGGGACATGGCCTGGTGCTGGCGTGGATCATAGAGTCTCTGGTGGACTAAGTGGTCATTGCTGTCATGACATGGACTCTGTGCCATGAACTGGTGTTGACTGCCTTAGGGCCGCCCTCATAACTATGCCGGTCCCTTGCCTCCCATCCCCTAGTTATGCTGCCATAATGTTCGCCTGCCGGGGTTTTTTTTTTTTCATTGTTGCACACTGGCACCTTTTTCCCTGTCCCTCCTCTCCTGCCTCTCTGCTGTACATTCATGTCATTCTTACCATCCACTAATCATTGTTCTCTATTTGTTTCCTGTCCCTACTACCAAGGGGTCCTGCCTGGAGCTGTAGTCCAAGCATCACAGCCCGATCTCCAGTCCTGCTACTCCGCTGCCCTGCCTATCAAGCCAATTGCGTGCCAAGAACCGGACATTTTCTAGGATACATTTTATAATTACACAATCAAAACTCAAATGTCTTAAAGTACATTGTACAATTTTAAGTATTCTATGTAATTCTTTTTGCCCAGTGCCGGCCAGAAGCAGATGGGCTCCCCCTCTGAGATGGGTTCTGCTCAAGGTTTCTCCCGGTAAATCAGGGAGTTTTTCCTTGCCACTGTTGCCTTAGGCTTGCTCTCAGGGGGTCTCTGGCCTGGGAACAATGTAAAGCTGCTTTGTGAAAACTTGTGTTGTAAAAAGCACTATACAAATAAAATTGAATTGGATTGAATTGAATATAGTGCAAAACCATGACTATTGATCTGTGCCTCACCAGGTCGCATCCTGCCAGCACATGCAGAAGAATAAGAGTCAGTAACTGTAGTCAGCCCTTTCAGGGTTTCACTCGTACTGCTGGGAAAACACCTCAGAATGGCCACACTTTTAACAAACACATCTCAGGAATCTGGAAACATTTCACTTTTAAACAGCTGCCTCTGCAATTTAATGCAATATCCATGTGGGTTTTCAGATCCATATTAAATTAATTCAATTAGTTAAATATTCAACTTTACACTTGCTACAAATATGTGTTGAGACTGTT
>NC_050594.1:133618-136118 GCF_013368585.1 Megalops cyprinoides | reverse complement strand
CACACACACATGCGTGCAAACAAACACGCGCACACACACATGCACACTCACGTGCACAGCTTAATTTTCCCCAAACAGCCTATGCGTGTGGGTTGCCCCAGAATGTTCCTGCAGGATAGCCCACATTTCACTGCTCGGGTAAGAGGAATTCCCAGCAGATCAGGACAATACAAACCTGAAAAACCTACTTCTCACAGCACAGCAAATGCTACACCATCAAAGACACTTTAGCCTTTAGCAGGAAAATAATTATCATGTTCTCTAAGAATAAAATCCAAAAAATTGACTCTTAACTCAATTTTAAATGCTCTGACTCAATACAAAGAGCAGCCCACTCATCCTTCCATATGACGTACAGCTGGAATTGTACGCAAGCCGAGGCTCGACATACACAATCAAACACACAGACTCTGACCAATGCAGCTCTGACACGTCTCAAGACAAATTACGAACACTTATTCCCAGGTACTTCCGTAAAACAGTAATTGCCTGACATCTCCCCCTACTGGCTAAAATAAGTATGCAGTCAAACAGCACTGTAAAACATTGTCCCATAAATGATATGGGTTCGTTCAATTGCTTGAGGTACGTTTTCCTGTTGTTATTCCAATCTGTAAATTAAACAGCTCTATATATATTAAATAATAATACAAACAACACAGCAATACAGCGTTCAAAGCAGTTTCTCCTGTTTTAAAGGTAGAGCAGCTCCCACTACCCTATACTGACTGGCACCTGAAAACTCTGATGGAAGTTAATTATCTCTGCAGCAAAATATAAAAGCAAACAAGATGAAGTTCACATCTACAGGAGGGACTGAGATTCCAGTATCACCATGTCAGGGGGAAACACATGATGTCTCATCTGCCAACAGTTTTATATTCTAAATTTCAGTAGGATTCAAACCAACACACACACAATCTTTTTCTATTTTTCTGCTGATTAAATAAAACCTTGAAAAAACTGCTCCGCTGTTGAATCAAAGCCAAAGACAGTCTAAAGAGAACCAAGGACCTCATCCCTAAAAGTCAACCATTTAGAAGAACATGGTCATGGTAACCCAGGATAGCGACGGGCGGCATTCAGGAGGGGGGAGGGGCTTCAGGGAATGTGGAGCTGATCGCTCTGGATGCAGCTCCAGCACGACACCCTCTGGCTGTTGAATGCAAAGGCAGCCTCCAGTGCTGTTGTCAGTGAGGGTGCAGTGCTGGTGACTGATCTTACTGGAGTTAGTTTAGAGTTCTGTGCTGGGGACCCAAATGCTGTTTTCTGAGCCATGTTTCATAATGTAGGGGTACCTTTGAACAGACCGCCTTACCTGACCTGCTCCTGTAATTACACAATGACAGAATGAGAAGCTGGTCCTTGTAGGAGATAAACATGCTGAATGCATTAAGATGAAGCGCATTCCAGACTCAATTAAATCTATAACTATATCTATATCTATATCTATATCTATAACTGAAATTACCTGACACTAGTGACTTTGGGGGTTTGTAATATTATATTTTATTATTATTTTTTATAACTGCCATTAGGTAATGAAAAATATTTAAAAAATACATTGCAAAAGGAAAAAAAAAATTAAATGGCTTCATTCATCATTACTACAATTGACATGCAAGAACATTGTTCTTGCTCTAATCATTATTTCATGAGTATATAATACCCATGGGGAACAATGATTAATGCTAATAAAATCACAATATTAATTTTCATACTCAAGGACAGTGCTCCTTGCATGCAGCAGGTTTAAGTGTTATGGAATGTAACTGATTAATGTCAATGCAAATCACTGTAAATACAGCTGAAACTACAACAAAGTATAACTGAGGGCAGAGAGGAGAGAAATAAAAAGTGAGGGAGCAGGCATGTGCTGTGAGCCCTTAGCACAGGCTGCCTGTTGCTGCAGGATCTCAGCTGCTCTGTCCACAGTGTGGGAGCAGCAGCAGAAACACGGCAGCTCGGCTGTTTAGTGAGATCACGCTTTCTGATGGAAACCTGTGGCAGCAGAACATTGAATGCAAGCTGCAATTTTGATTGCAACATCTGCACTCCTTTGAGGGAAACCTAGTGATCACGCTCTAAAAATAACAGTGTAAATTCACCTGTTTAAAACACACCAGGGACACAAAGAATTCTCTGATGACCACAAAACAGCTACACTACATTACTGCTGTCTGTGCCAACTGCATAAGGTACATAATCACACACCAAAAATCAAAGGAGATGATGGCTTCACACCTCAAGTGACACACAATTACATGAAAGGTAACAATATGCCCTTCCAAATGCCGATATCCCCATTTTAATTTGCATAAATGTGTGAAAAACTGTCACACCATCCCTTAAATCAAAGACACACACACCCCACCTGCCAAAAGAAACATCATCCTCAAAATCTCAGCATCTCTGGGGACAATGAGCATTTAGGTTCTTCCCAGTGACAGCTAGTTGTCTATTGTAAAAAAACACTGGCTCCGCCCTCTACCACTCAGCC